>NC_086107.1:111512529-111577529 GCF_963921235.1 Mobula hypostoma
TCCCTCAGTACTGTCCCTTTGTCAGTGTGACACTCCCTCAGTACTGTCCCTCTGACAGTGAGACACTCCCTCAGTACTGTCCCTCCCATAGTGAGACACTCCTTCAGTACTGTCCCTCTGACAGTGAAGCACTCCCTCAGTACTGTCCCTCCGACAGTGTGACACTCCCTCAGTACTGTCCCTCTGACAGTGAGATACTCCCTCAGTACCGTCGCTCTGTGAGGCACTCCCTCCGTACTGTCCCTCCCATAGTGAGACACTCCCTCAGTACCGTCCCTCTGACACTGTGACACTCCCTCAGTACTGTCCCTCCGACAGTGTGACACTCCCTCAGTACCGTCCCTCTGACAGTGAGACACTCCCACAGTACTGTCCCTCCGACAGTTTGACACTCCCTCAGTACTGTCCCTCTGACAGTGTGACACTCCCTCAGTACTGTCCCTCCCATAGTGAGACACTCCCTCAGTACCGTCCCTCTGACAGTGTGACACTCCCTCAGTACAGTCCCTCTGACACTGAGGCACTCCCTCAGTACTGTCCCTCTGACAGTGTGACACTCCCTCAGTACTGTCCCTCTGACAGTGAGACACTCCCTCAGTACCATCCCTCTGACAGTGAGGCACTCCCTCAGTACCATCCCTCTGACAGTGAGGTACTCCCTCAGTACTGTCCCTCTGACAGTGAAGCACTCCCTCAGTACTGTCCCTTTGTCAGTGTGACACTCCCTCAGTACTGTCCCTCTGACAGTGAAGCACTCCCTCAGTACTGTCCCTTTGTCAGTGTGACACACCCTCAGTACTGTCCCTCTGGCAGTGAGACACACCCTCTGTACTGTCCCTCTGACAGTGTGACACTCCCTGAGTACTGTCCCTCTGACAGTGAGACACTCCCTCAGTACCATCCCTCTGGCAGTGTGACACTCCCTTAGTACTGTCCCTCTGACAGTGAGACACTCCCTCAGTACTGTCCCTCTGACAGTGAGACGCTCCCTCTGACAGTGAGATACTCCCTCAGTACTGTCCCTCTGACAGTGTGACACTCCCTCAGTACTGTCCCTCTGACAGTGAGACACTCCCTCAGTACTCTCCCTCTGACAGTGAGACACTCCCTCATTACCGACCCTCTGGCAGTGAGACACTCCCTCAGTACTCTCCCTCTGACAGTGAGATGCTCCCTCAGTGCTGTCCCTCTAACAGTGCAACACTCCCTCGGCACTGTCCCTCTGACAGTGGGACACCCCATCAGTACCGTCCCTCTGACAGTGAAGCACTCCCTCAGTACTGTCCCTTTGTCAGTGTGACACTCCCTCAGTACTGTCCCTCTGGCAGTGAGACACTCCCTCAGTACTGTTTCTCTGACAGTGCAGCACTCCCTCAGTACTGTCCCTTTGTCAGTGTGACACTCCCTCAATACTGTCCCTCTGGCAGTGAGGCACTCCCTCCGTACTGTCCCTCCCATAGTGAGACACTCCCTCAGTACTGTCCCTCTGACAGTGAAGCACTCCCTCAGTACTGTCCCTTTGTCAGTGTGACACTCCCTCAGTACTGTCCCTCGGACAGTGAAGCACTCCCTCAGTACTGTCCCTCTGACAGTGAGACACTCCCTCAGTACTGTCCCTCTGACAGTGTGACACTCCCTCAGTACTGTCCCTCTGACAGTGAGACACTCCCTCAGTACTGTCCATCTGACAGTGAGACGCTCCCTCTGACAGTGAGACACTCCCTCAGTACTGTCCCTCTGACAGTGAGACACTCCTTCAGTACTGTCCCTCTGACAGTGAGGTACTCCCTCAGTACCGTCGCTCTGGCAGTGAGGCACTCCCTCCGTACTGTCTCTCCCATAGTGAGACACTCCCTCAGTACTGTCCCTCTGACAGTGAAGCACTCCCTCAGTACTGTCCCTTTGTCAGTGTGACACTCCCTCAGTACTGTCCCTCTGGCAGTGAGGCACTCCCGCAGTACTGTCCCTCCCATAGTGAGACACTCTCTCAGTTCTGTCCCTCTGACAGTGAAGCACTCCCTCAGTACTGTCCCTTTGTCAGTGTGATACTCCCTCAGTACTGTCCCTCTGACAGTGAAGCACTCCCTCAGTACTGTCCCTTTGTCAGTGTGACACTCCCTCAGTACTGTCCCTCTGACAGTGAAGCACTCCCTCAGTACTGTCCCTTTGTCAGTGTGACACTCCCTCAGTACTGTCCCTCTGGCAGTGAAGCACTCCCTCAGTACTGTCCCTTTGTCAGTGTGACACTCCCTCAGTACTGTCCCTCTGACAGTGAGGCACTCCCTCAGTACTGTCCCTCTGACAATGAAGAACTCCCTCAGTACTGTCCCTCTGGCAGTGAGACACTCCCTCAGTACTGTCCCTCCCATAGTGAGACACTCCCTCAGTACCGTCCCTCTGATAGTGAAGCACTCACTCAGTACTGTCCCTTTGTCAGTGTGACACTCCCTCAGTACTGTCCCTCTGGCAGTGAGGCACTCCCTCCGTACTGTCCCTCCCATAGTGAGACACTCCCTCAGTACTGTCCCTCTGACAGTGAAGCACTCCCTCAGTACTGTCCCTTTGTCAGTGTGACACTCCCTCAGTACTGTCCCTCTGACAGTGAAGCACTCCCTCAGTACTGTCCCTTTGTCAGTGTGACACTCCCTCAGTACTGTCCCTCTGACAGTGAGACACTCCCTCAGTACTGTCCCTCCCATAGTGAGACACTCCTTCAGTACTGTCCCTCTGACAGTGAAGCACTCCCTCAGTACTGTCCCTCCGACAGTGTGACACTCCCTCAGTACTGTCCCTCTGACAGTGAGATACTCCCTCAGTACCGTCGCTCTGTGAGGCACTCCCTCCGTACTGTCCCTCCCATAGTGAGACACTCCCTCAGTACCGTCCCTCTGACAGTGTGACACTCCCTCAGTACTGTCCCTCTGACAGTGAGGCACTCCCTCAGTACTGTCCCTCTGACAGTGAGACACTCCCACAGTACTGTCCCTCCGACAGTTTGACACTCCCTCAGTACTGTCCCTTTGTCAGTGTGACACTCCCTCAGTACTGTCCCTCTGACAGTGAGGCACTCCCTCAGTACTGTCCCTCTGACAGTGTGACACTCCCTCAGTACTGTCCCTCTGACAGTGAGACACTCCCTCAGTACTGTCCCTCTGACAGTGAAGACACTCCCTCAGTACTGTCCCTCTGGCAGTGAGACACTCCCTCAGTACTGTCCCTCTGGCAGTGAGGCACTCCCTCCGTACTGTCCCTCCCATAGGGAGACACTCCCTCAGTACTGTCCCTCTGACAGTGAAGCACTCCCTCAGTACTGTCCCTTTGTCATTGTGACACTCCCTCAGTACTGTCCCTCTGACAGTGAAGCACTCCCTCAGTACTGTCCCTTTGTCAGTGTGACACTCCCTCAGTACTGTCCCTCTGGCAGTGAGACACACCCTCTGTACTGTCCCTCTGACAGTGTGACACTCCCTGAGTACTGTCCCTCTGACAGTGAGACACTCCCTCAGTACCATCCCTCTGGCAGTGTGACACTCCCTTAGTACTGTCCCTCTGACAGTGAGACACTCCCTCAGTACTGTCCCTCTGACAGTGAGACGCTCCCTCTGACAGTGAGATACTCCCTCAGTACTGTCCCTCTGACAGTGTGACACTCCCTCAGTACTGTCCCTCTGACAGTGAGACACTCCCTCAGTACTCTCCCTCTGACAGTGAGACACTCCCTCATTACCGACCCTCTGGCAGTGAGACACTCCCTCAGTACTCTCCCTCTGACAGTGAGATGCTCCCTCAGTGCTGTCCCTCTAACAGTGCAACACTCCCTCGGCACTGTCCCTCTGACAGTGGGACACCCCATCAGTACCGTCCCTCTGACAGTGAAGCACTCCCTCAGTACTGTCCCTTTGTCAGTGTGACACTCCCTCAGTACTGTCCCTCTGGCAGTGAGACACTCCCTCAGTACTGTTTCTCTGACAGTGCAGCACTCCCTCAGTACTGTCCCTTTGTCAGTGTGACACTCCCTCAATACTGTCCCTCTGACGGTGAAGCACTCCCTCAGTACTGTCCCTCTGACACTGAGGCACTCCTTCAGTACTGTCCCTCTGACAGTGTGACACTCCCTCAGTACTGTCCCTCGGACAATGAAGCACTCCCTCAGTACTGTCCCTCTGACAGTGAGACACTCCTTCAGTACTGTCCCTCTGACAGTGTGACACTCCCTCAGTACTGTCCCTCGGACAATGAAGCACTCCCTCAGTACTGTCCCTCTGACAGTGAGACACTCCTTCAGTACTGTCCCTCTGACAGTGAGGTACTCCCTCAGTACCGTCGCTCTGTGAGGCACTCCCTCCGTACTGTCTCTCCCATAGTGAGACACTCCCTCAGTACTGTCCCTCTGACAGTGAAGCACTCCCTCAGTACTGTCCCTTTGTCAGTGTGACACTCCCTCAGTACTGTCCCTCTGGCAGTGAGGCACTCCCGCAGTACTGTCCCTCCCATAGTGAGACACTCTCTCAGTTCTGTCCCTCTGACAGTGAAGCACTCCCTCAGTACTGTCCCTTTGTCAGTGTGATACTCCCTCAGTACTGTCCCTCTGACAGTGAAGCACTCCCTCAGTACTGTCCCTTTGTCAGTGTGACACTCCCTCAGTACTGTCCCTCTGACAGTGAAGCACTCCCTCAGTACTGTCCCTTTGTCAGTGTGACACTCCCTAAGTACTGTCCCTCTGGCAGTGAAGCACTCCCTCAGTACTGTCCCTTTGTCAGTGTGACACTCCCTCAGTACTGTCCCTCTGACACTGAGGCACTCCCTCAGTACTGTCCCTCTGGCAGTGAAGCACTCCCTCAGTACTGTCCCGTTGTCAGTGTGACACTCCCTCAGTACTGTCCCTCTGGCAGTGAGGCACTCCCTCCGTACTGTCCCTCCCATAGTGAGACACTCCCTCAGTACTGTCCCTCTGACAGTGAAGCACTCCCTCAGTACTGTCCCTTTGTCAGTGTGACACTCCCTCAGTACTGTCCCTCTGACAGTGAAGCACTCCCTCAGTACTGTCCCTTTGTCAGTGTGACACTCCCTCAGTACTGTCCCTCTGACAGTGAGGTACTCCCTCAGTACCGTCGCTCTGTGAGGCACTCCCTCCGTACTGTCCCTCCCATAGTGAGACACTCCCTCAGTACCGTCCCTCTGACAGTGTGACACTCCCTCAGTACTGTCCCTCTGACACTGAGGCACTCCCTCAGTACTGTCCCTCTGACAGTGTGACACTCCCTCAGTACTGTCCCTTTGTCAGTGTGACACTCCCTCAGTACTGTCCCTCTGACACTGAGGCACTCCCTCAGTACTGTCCCTCTGACAGTGTGACACTCCCTCAGTACTGTCCCTCTGACAGTGAGACACTCCCTCAGTACTGTCCCTCTGACAATGAAGAACTCCCTCAGTACTGTCCCTCTGGCAGTGAGACACTCCCTCAGTACTGTCCCTCTGGCAGTGAGGCACTCCCTCCGTACTGTCCCTCCCATAGGGAGACACTCCCTCAGTACTGTCCCTCTGACAGTGAAGCACTCCCTCAGTACTGTCCCTTTGTCATTGTGACACTCCCTCAGTACTGTCCCTCTGACAGTGAAGCACTCCCTCAGTACTGTCCCTTTGTCAGTGTGACACTCCCTCAGTACTGTCCCTCTGACAGTGAGGTACTCCCTCAGTACCGTCGCTCTGTGAGGCACTCCCTCCATACTGTCCCTCCCATAGTGAGACACTCCCTCACTACTGTCCCTCTGACAGTGAAGCACTCCCTCAGTACTGTCCGTTTGTCAGTGTGACACTCCCTCAGTACTGTCCCTCTGACAGTGAGACACTCCCTCAGTACTGTCCCTCCCATAGTGAGACACTCCTTCAGTACTGTCCCTCTGGCAGTGAGGCACTCCCTCCGTACTGTCCCTCCCATAGTGACACACTCCCTCAGTACTGTCCCTCTGACAGTGAAGCACTCCCTCAGTACTGTCCCTTTGTCAGTGTGACACTCCCTCAGTACTGTCCCTCTGACAGTGAAGCACTCCCTCAGTACTGTCCCTTTGTCAGTGTGACACTCCCTCAGTACTTTCCCTCTGACAGTGTGACACTCCCTTAGTACTGTCCCTCTGACAGTGAGACACTCCCTCAGTACTGTCCCTCTGACAGTGAAGCACTCCCTCAGTACTGTCCCTTTGTCAGTGTGACACTCCCTCAGTACTGTCCCTCTGACAGTGAGACACTCCCTCAGTACTGTCCCTCTGGCAGTGAGACACTCCCTCAGTACTCTCCCTCTGAGAGTGAGATGCTCCCTCAGTACTGTCCCTCTAACAGTGCAACACTCCCTCGGCACTGTCCCTCTGACAGTGGGACACCCCATCAGTACTGTCCCTCTGACAGTGAAGCACTCCCTCAGTACCGTCCCTTTGTCAGTGTGACACTCCCTCAGTACTGTCCCTCTGGCACTGAGACACTCCCTCAGTACTGTCCCTCTGACAGTGAAGCACTCCCTCAGTACTGTCCCTTTGTCAGTGTGAAACTCCCTCAGTACTGTCCCTCTGACAGTGAAGCACTCCCTCAGTACTGTCCCTTTGTCAGTGTGACACTCCCTCAGTACTGTCCCTCTGACGGTGAAGCACTCCCTCAGTACTGTCCCTTTGTCAGTGTGACACTCCCTCAGTACTGTCCCTCTGACACTGAGGCACTCCCTCAGTACTCTCCCTCTGACAGTGTGACACTCCCTCAGTACTGTCCCTCTGACAGTGAGACACTCCCTCAGTACTGTCCCTCTGACAATGAAGAACTCCCTCAGTACTGTCCCTCTGGCAGTGAGACACTCCCTCAGTACTGTCCCTCCCATAGTGAGACACTCCCTCAGTACCGTCCCTCTGATAGTGAAGCACTCACTCAGTACTGTCCCTTTGTCAGTGTGACACTCCCTCAGTACTGTCCCTCTGGCAGTGAGGCACTCCCTCCGTACTGTCCCTCCCATAGTGAGACACTCCCTCAGTACTGTCCCTCTGACAGTGAAGCACTCCCTCAGTACTGTCCCTTTGTCAGTGTGACACTCCCTCAGTACTGTCCCTCTGACAGTGAAGCACTCCCTCAGTACTGTCCCTTTGTCAGTGTGACACTCCTCAGTACTGTCCCTCTGACAGTGAGACACTCCCTCAGTACTGTCCCTCCCATAGTGAGACACTCCTTCAGTACTGTCCCTCTGACAGTGAAGCACTCCCTCAGTACTGTCCCTCTGACAGTGAGACACTCCCTCAGTACTGTCCCTCCGACAGTGTGACACTCCCTCAGTACTGTCCCTCTGACAGTGAGATACTCCCTCAGTACCGTCGCTCTGTGAGGCACTCCCTCCGTACTGTCCCTCCCATAGTGAGACACTCCCTCAGTACCGTCCCTCTGACAGTGTGACACTCCCTCAGTACTGTCCCTCCGACAGTGTGACACTCCCTCAGTACCGTCCCTCTGACAGTGAGACACTCCCACAGTACTGTCCCTCCGACAGTTTGACACTCCCTCAGTACTGTCCCTCTGACAGTGTGACACTCTCTCAGTACTGTCCCTCCCATAGTGAGACACTCCCTCAGTACCGTCCCTCTGACAGTGTGACACTCCCTCAGTACTGTCCCTCTGACACTGAGGCACTCCCTCAGTACTGTCCCTCTGACAGTGTGACACTCCCTCAGTACTGTCCCTCTGACAGTGAGACACTCCCTCAGTACCATCCCTCTGACAGTGAGGCACTCCCTCAGTACCATCCCTCTGACAGTGAGGTACTCCCTCAGTACTGTCCCTCTGACAGTGAAGCACTCCCTCAGTACTGTCCCTTTGTCAGTGTGACACTCCCTCAGTACTGTCCCTCTGAGAGTGAAGCACTCCCTCAGTACTGTCCCTTTGTCAGTGTGACACTCCCTCAGTACTGTCCCTCTGGCAGTGAGACACTCCCTCTGTACTGTCACTCTGACAGTGTGACACTCCCTGAGTACTGTCCCTCTGACAGTGAGACACTCCCTCAGTACCATCCCTCTGGCAGTGTGACACTCCCTTAGTACTGTCCCTCTGACAGTGAGACACTCCCTCAGTACTGTCCCTCTGACAGTGAGACGCTCCCTCTGACAGTGAGATACTCCCTCAGTACTGTCCCTCTGACAGTGTGACACTCCCTCAGTACTGTCCCTCTGACAGTGAGACACTCCCTTAGTACTCTCCCTCTGACAGTGAGACACTCCCTCAGTACCGTCCCTCTGGCAGTGAGACACTCCCTCAGTACTCTCCCTCTGACAGTGAGATGCTCCCTCAGTACTGTCCCTCTGACGGTGAAGCACTCCCTCAGTACTGTCCCTCTGACACTGAGGCACTCCCTCAGTACTGTCCCTCTGACAGTGTGACACTCCCTCAGTACTTTCCCTCTGACAATGAAGCACTCCCTCAGTACTGTCCCTCTGGCAGTGAGACACTCCCTCAGTACCGTCCCTCTGACAGTGAGACACTCCTTCAGTACTGTCCCTCTGACAGTGAGGTACTCCCTCAGTACCGTCGCTCTGTGAGGCACTCCCTCTGTACTGTCTCTCCCATAGTGAGACACTCCCTCAGTACTGTCCCTCTGACAGTGAAGCACTCCCTCAGTACTGTCCCTTTGTCAGTGTGACACTCCCTCAGTACTGTCCCTCTGGCAGTGAGGCACTCCCGCAGTACTGTCCCTCCCATAGTGAGACACTCTCTCAGTTCTGTCCCTCTGACAGTGAAGCACTCCCTCAGTACTGTCCCTTTGTCAGTGTGATACTCCCTCAGTACTGTCCCTCTGACAGTGAAGCACTCCCTCAGTACTGTCCCTTTGTCAGTGTGACACTCCCTCAGTACTGTCCCTTTGACAGTGAAGCACTCCCTCAGTACTGTCCCTTTGTCAGTGTGACACTCCCTAAGTACTGTCCCTCTGGCAGTGAAGCACTCCCTCAGTACTGTCCCTTTGTCAGTGTGACACTCCCTCAGTACTGTCCCTCTGACACTGAGGCACTCCCTCAGTACTGTCCCTCTGGCAGTGAAGCACTCCCTCAGTACTGTCCCTTTGTCAGTGTGACACTCCCTCAGTACTGTCCCTCTGGCAGTGAGGCACTCTCTCCGTACTGTCCCTCCCATAGTGAGACACTCCCTCAGTACTGTCCCTCTGACAGTGAAGCACTCCCTCAGTACTGTCCCTTTGTCAGTGTGACACTCCCTCAGTACTGTCCCTCTGACAGTGAAGCACTCCCTCAGTACTGTCCCTTTGTCAGTGTGACACTCCCTCAGTACTGTCCCTCTGACAGTGAGGTACTCCCTCAGTACCGTCGCTCTGTGAGGCACTCCCTCCGTACTGTCCCTCCCATAGTGAGACACTCCCTCAGTACTGTCCCTCTGACAGTGAAGCACTCCCTCAGTACTGTCCCTCTGACAGTGAGACACTCCCTCAGTACTGTCCCTTTGTCAGTGTGACACTCCCTCAGTACTGTCCCTCTGGCAGTGAGACACTCCCTCTGTACTGTCCCTCTGACAGTGTGACACTCCCTTAGTACTGTCCCTCTGACAGTGAGACACTCCCTCAGTACCATCCCTCTGGCAGTGTGACACTCCCTTAGTACTGTCCCTCTGACAGGGAGACACTCCCTCAGTACTGTCCCTCTGACAGTGAGACGCTCCCTCTGACAGTGAGATACTCCCTCAGTACTGTCCCTCTGACAGTGTGACACTCCCTCAGTACTGTCCCTCTGACAGTGAGACACTCCCTGAGTACTCTCCCTCTGACAGTGAGACACTCCCTCAGTACCGTCCCTCTGGCAGTGAGACACTCGCTCAGTACTCTCCCTCTGACAGTGAGATGCTCCCTCAGTACTGTCCCTCTAACAGTGCAACACTCCCTCGGCACTGTCCCTCTGACAGTGGGACACCCCATCAGTACCGTCCCTCTGACAGTGAAGCACTCCCTCAGTACTGTCCCTTTGTCAGTGTGACACTCCCTCAGTACTGTCCCTCTGGCAGTGAGACACTCCCTCAGTACTGTTTCTCTGACAGTGCAGCACTCCCTCAGTACTGTCCCTTTGTCAGTGTGACACTCCCTCAATACTGTCCCTCTGACGGTGAAGCACTCCCTCAGTACTGTCCCTCTGACACTGAGGCACTCCCTCAGTACTGTCCCTCTGACAGTGTGACACTCCCTCAGTACTGTCCCTCTGACAATGAAGCACTCCCTCAGTACTGTCCCTCTGGCAGTGAGACACTCCCTCAGTACCGTCCCTCTGACAGTGAGACACTCCTTCAGTACTGTCCCTCTGACAGTGAGGTACTCCCTCAGTACCGTCGCTCTGTGAGGCACTCCCTCCGTACTGTCTCTCCCATAGTGAGACACTCCCTCAGTACTGTCCCTCTGACAGTGAAGCACTCCCTCAGTACTGTCCCTTTGTCAGTGTGACACTCCCTCAGTACTGTCCCTCTGGCAGTGAGGCACTCCCGCAGTACTGTCCCTCCCATAGTGAGACACTCTCTCAGTTCTGTCCCTCTGACAGTGAAGCACTCCCTCAGTACTGTCCCTTTGTCAGTGTGATACTCCCTCAGTACTGTCCCTCTGACAGTGAAGCACTCCCTCAGTACTGTCCCTTTGTCAGTGTGACACTCCCTCAGTACTGTCCCTCTGACAGTGAAGCACTCCCTCAGTACTGTCCCTTTGTCAGTGTGACACTCCCTAAGTACTGTCCCTCTGGCAGTGAAGCACTCCCTCAGTACTGTCCCTTTGTCAGTGTGACACTCCCTCAGTACTGTCCCTCTGACACTGAGGCACTCCCTCAGTACTGTCCCTCTGGCAGTGAAGCACTCCCTCAGTACTGTCCCTTTGTCAGTGTGACACTCCCTCAGTACTGTCCCTCTGGCAGTGAGGCACTCCCTCCGTACTGTCCCTCCCATAGTGAGACACTCCCTCAGTACTGTCCCTCTGACAGTGAAGCACTCCCTCAGTACTGTCCTTTTGTCAGTGTGACACTCCCTCAGTACTATCCCTCTGACAGTGAAGCACTCCCTCAGTACTGTCCCTTTGTCAGTGTGACACTCCCTCAGTACTGTCCCTCTGACAGTGAGGTACTCCCTCAGTACCGTCGCTCTGTGAGGCACTCCCTCCGTACTGTCCCTCCCATAGTGAGACACTCCCTCAGTACTGTCCCTCTGACAGTGAAGCACTCCCTCAGTACTGTCCCTCTGACAGTGAGACACTCCCTCAGTACTGTCCCTCCGACAGTGTGACACTCCCTCAGTACTGTCCCTCTGACAGTGAGACACTCCCTCAGTACCGTCCCTCTGACAGTGTGACACTCCCTCAGTACTGTCTCTCGACAGTGTGACACTCCCTCAGTACCGTCCCTCTGACAGTGAGACACTCCCTCAGTACTGTCCCTCCCATAGTGAGACACTCCCTCAGTACCGTCCCTCTGACAGTGTGACACTCCCTCAGTACTGTCCCTCTGACACTGAGGCACTCCCTCAGTACTGTCCCTCTGACAGTGTGACACTCCCTCAGTACTGTCCCTTTGTCAGTGTGACACTCCCTCAGTACTGTCCCTCTGACACTGAGGCACTCCCTCAGTACTGTCCCTCTGACAGTGTGACACTCCCTCAGTACTGTCCCTCTGACAGTGAGACACTCCCTCAGTACTGTCCCTCTGACAATGAAGAACTCCCTCAGTACTGTCCCTCTGGCAGTGAGACACTCCCTCAGTACTGTCCCTCTGGCAGTGAGGCTCTCCCTCCGTACTGTCCCTCCCATAGGGAGACACTCCCTCAGTACTGTCCCTCTGACAGTGAAGCACTCCCTCAGTACTGTCCCTTTGTCAGTGTGACACTCCCTCAGTACTGTCCCTCTGACAGTGAAGCACTCCCTCAGTACTGTCCCTTTGTCAGTGTGACACTCCCTCAGTACTGTCCCTCTGACAGTGAGGTACTCCCTCAGTACCATCGCTCTGTGAGGCACTCCCTCCATACTGTCCCTCCCATAGTGAGACACTCCCTCACTACTGTCCCTCTGACAGTGAAGCACTCCCTCAGTACTGTCCGTTTGTCAGTGTGACACTCCCTCAGTACTGTCCCTCTGACAGTGAGACACTCCCTCAGTACTGTCCCTCCCATAGTGAGACACTCCTTCAGTACTGTCCCTCTGACAGTGAAGCACTCCCTCAGTACTGTCCCTTTGTCAGTGTGACACTCCCTCAGTACTGTCCCTCTGGCAGTGAGGCACTCCCTCCGTACTGTCCCTCCCATAGTGAGACACTCCCTCAGTACTGTCCCTTTGTCAGTGTGACACTCCCTCAGTACTGTCCCTCTGACAGTGAAGCACTCCCTCAGTACTGTCCCTTTGTCAGTGTGACACTCCCTCAGTACTTTCCCTCTGACAGTGTGACACTCCCTTAGTACTGTCCCTCTGACAGTGAGACACTCCCTCAGTACTGTCCATCTGACAGTGAGACGCTCCCTCTGACAGTGAGACACTCCCTCAGTACTGTCCCTCTGACAGTGTGACACTCCCTCAGTACTGTCCCTCTGACAGTGAGACACTCCCTCAGTACCGTCCCTCTGGCAGTGAGACACTCCCTCAGTACTCTCCCTCTGAGAGTGAGATGCTCCCTCAGTACTGTGTCTCTAACAGTGCAACACTCCCTCGGCACTGTCCCTCTGACAGTGGGACACCCCATCAGTACTGTCCCTCTGACAGTGAAGCACTCCCTCAGTACCGTCCCTTTGTCAGTGTGACACTCCCTCAGTACTGTCCCTCTGGCAGTGAGACACTCCCTCAGTACTGTCCCTCTGACAGTGAAGCACTCCCTCAGTACTGTCCCTTTGTCAGTGTGAAACTCCCTCAGTACTGTCCCTCTGACAGTGAAGCACTCCCTCAGTACTGTCCCTTTGTCAGTGTGACACTCCCTCATTACTGTCCCTCTGACGGTGAAGCACTCCCTCAGTACTGTCCCTTTGTCAGTGTGACACTCCCTCAGTACTGTCCCTCTGACACTGAGGCACTCCCTCAGTACTCTCCCTCTGACAGTGTGACACTCCCTCAGTACTGTCCCTCTGACAGTGAGACACTCCCTCAGTACTGTCCCTCCCAGAGTGAGACACTCCCTCAGTACCGTCCCTCTGATAGTGAAGCACTCACTCAGTACTGTCCCTTTGTCAGTGTGACACTCCCTCAGTACTGTCCCTCTGGCAGTGAGGCACTCCCTCCGTACTGTCCCTCCCATAGTGAGACACTCCCTCAGTACTGTCCCTCTGACAGTGAAGCACTCCCTCAGTACTGTCCCTTTGTCAGTGTGACACTCCCTCAGTACTGTCCCTCTGACAGTGAAGCACTCCCTCAGTACTGTCCCTTTGTCAGTGTGACACTCCCTCAGTACTGTCCCTCTGACAGTGAGACAGTCCCTCAGTACTGTCCCTCCCATAGTGAGACACTCCTTCAGTACTGTCCCTCTGACAGTGAAGCACTCCCTCAGTACTGTCCCTCTGACAGTGAGACACTCCCTCAGTACTGTCCCTCCGACAGTGTGACACTCCCTCAGTACTGTCCCTCTGACAGTGAGATACTCCCTCAGTACCGTCGCTCTGTGAGGCACTCCCTCCGTACTGTCCCTCCCATAGTGAGACACTCCCTCAGTACCGTCCCTCTGACAGTGTGACACTCCCTCAGTACTGTCCCTCCGACAGTGTGACACACCCTCAGTACCGTCCCTCTGACAGTGAGACACTCCCACAGTACTGTCCCTCCGACAGTTTGACACTCCCTCAGTACTGTCCCTCTGACAGTGTGACACTCCCTCAGTACTGTCCCTCCCATAGTGAGACACTCCCTCAGTACCGTCCCTCTGACTGTGTGACACTCCCTCAGTACTGTCCCTCTGACACTGAGGCACTCCCTCAGTACCGTCCCTCTGACAGTGAGACTCTCCCTCAGTACTGTCCCTCCCATAGTGAGACACTCCCTCAGTACAGTCCCTCTGACAGTGTGACACTCCCTCAGTACTGTCCCTCTGACACTGAGGCACTCCCTCAGTACTGTCCCTCTGACAGTGTGACACTCCCTCAGTACTGTCCCTTTGTCAGTGTGACACTCCCTCAGTACTGTCCCTCTGACACTGAGGCACTCCCTCAGTACTGTCCCTCTGACAGTGTGACACTCCCTCAGTACTGTCCCTCTGACAGTGAGACACTCCCTCAGTACTGTCCCTCTGACAATGAAGAACTCCCTCAGTACTGTCCCTCTGGCAGTGAGACACTCCCTCAGTACTGTCCCTCTGGCAGTGAGGCACTCCCTCCGTACTGTCCCTCCCATAGGGAGACACTCCCTCAGTACTGTCCCTCTGACAGTGAAGCACTCCCTCAGTACTGTCCCTTTGTCAGTGTGACACTCCCTCAGTACTGTCCCTCTGACAGTGAAGCACTCCCTCAGTACTGTCCCTTTGTCAGTGTGACACTCCCTCAGTACTGTCCCTCTGACAGTGAGGTACTCCCTCAGTACCGTCGCTCTGTGAGGCACTCCCTCCATACTGTCCCTCCCATAGTGAGACACTCCCTCACTACTGTCCCTCTGACAGTGAAGCACTCCCTCAGTACTGTCCGTTTGTCAGTGTGACACTCCCTCAGTACTGTCCCTCTGACAGTGAGACACTCCCTCAGTACTGTCCCTCCCATAGTGAGACACTCCTTCAGTACTGTCCCTCTGACAGTGAAGCACTCCCTCAGTACTGTCCCTTTGTCAGTGTGACACTCCCTCAGTACTGTCCCTCTGGCAGTGAGGCACTCCCTCCGTACTGTCCCTCCCATAGTGAGACACTCCCTCAGTACTGTCCCTCTGACAGTGAAGCACTCCCTCAGTACTGTCCCTCTGTCAGTGTGACACTCCCTCAGTACTGTCCCTCTGACAGTGAGGCACTCCCTCAGTACTGTCCCTTTGTCAGTGTGACACTCCCTCAGTACTTTCCCTCTGACAGTGTGACACTCCCTTAGTACTGTCCCTCTGACAGTGAGACACTCCCTCAGTACTGTCCATCTGACAGTGAGACGCTCCCTCTGACAGTGAGACACTCCCTCAGTACTGTCCCTCTGACAGTGTGACACTCCCTCAGTACTGTCCCTCTGACAGTGAGACACTCCCTCAGTACCGTCCCTCTGGCAGTGAGACACTCCCTCAGTACTCTCCCTCTGAGAGTGAGATGCTCCCTCAGTACTGTGTCTCTAACAGTGCAACACTCCCTCGGCACTGTCCCTCTGACAGTGGGACACCCCATCAGTACTGTCCCTCTGACAGTGAAGCACTCCCTCAGTACCGTCCCTTTGTCAGTGTGACACTCCCTCAGTACTGTCCCTCTGGCAGTGAGACACTCCCTCAGTACTGTCCCTCTGACAGTGAAGCACTCCCTCAGTACTGTCCCTTTGTCAGTGTGAAACTCCCTCAGTACTGTCCCTCTGACAGTGAAGCACTCCCTCAGTACTGTCCCTTTGTCAGTGTGACACTCCCTCAGTACTGTCCCTCTGACGGTGAAGCACTCCCTCAGTACTGTCCCTTTGTCAGTGTGACACTCCCTCAGTACTGTCCCTCTGACACTGAGGCACTCCCTCAGTACTCTCCCTCTGACAGTGTGACACTCCCTCAGTACTGTCCCTCTGACAGTGAGACACTCCCTCAGTACTGTCCCTCTGACAATGAAGAACTCCCTCAGTACTGTCCCTCTGGCAGTGAGACACTCCCTCAG
The DNA here is from genome assembly GCF_963921235.1 of Mobula hypostoma. Lineage (NCBI taxonomy): Eukaryota > Metazoa > Chordata > Chondrichthyes > Myliobatiformes > Myliobatidae > Mobula > Mobula hypostoma. Next base: position 111,528,300 of record NC_086107.1, read on the forward strand.
TACTGTCCCTCCCATAGTGAGACACTCCCTCAGTACCGTCCCTCTGATAGTGAAGCACTCACTCAGTACTGTCCCTTTGTCAGTGTGACACTCCCTCAGTACTGTCCCTCTGGCAGTGAGGCACTCCCTCCGTACTGTCCCTCCCATAGTGAGACACTCCCTCAGTACTGTCCCTCTGACAGTGAAGCACTCCCTCAGTACTGTCCCTTTGTCAGTGTGACACTCCCTCAGTACTGTCCCTCTGACAGTGAAGCACTCCCTCAGTACTGTCCCTTTGTCAGTGTGACACTCCCTCAGTACTGTCCCTCTGACAGTGAGGTACTCCCTCAGTACTGTCCCTCCCATAGTGAGACACTCCTTCAGTACTGTCCCTCTGACAGTGAAGCACTCCCTCAGTACTGTCCCTCTGACAGTGAGACACTCCCTCAGTACTGTCCCTCCCATAGTGAGACACTCCTTCAGTACTGTCCCTCTGACAGTGAAGCACTCCCTCAGTACTGTCCCTCTGACAGTGAGACACTCCCTCAGTACTGTCCCTCCGACAGTGTGACACTCCCTCAGTACTGTCCCTCTGACAGTGAGATACTCCCTCAGTACCGTCGCTCTGTGAGGCACTCCCTCCGTACTATCCCTCCCATAGTGAGACACTCCCTCAGTACCGTCCCTCTGACAGTGTGACACTCCCTCAGTACTGTCCCTCCGACAGTGTGACACTCCCTCAGTACCGTCCCTCTGACAGTGAGACACTCCCACAGTACTGTCCCTCCGACAGTTTGACACTCCCTCAGTACTGTCCCTCTGACAGTGTGACACTCCCTCAGTACTGTCCCTCCCATAGTGAGACACTCCCTCAGTACAGTCCCTCTGACAGTGAGACACTCCCTCAGTACTGTCCCTCTGACACTGAGGCACTCCCTCAGTACTGTCCCTCTGACAGTGTGACACTCCCTCAGTACTGTCCCTCTGACAGTGAGACACTCCCTCAGTACCATCCCTCTGACAGTGAGACACTCCCTCAGTACCATCCCTCTGACAGTGAGGTACTCCCTCAGTACTGTCCCTCTGACAGTGAGACAGTCCCTCAGTACTGTCCCTCTGACAGTGAGACACTCCCTCAGTACCATCCCTCTGACAGTGAGGCACTCCCTCAGTACCATCCCTCTGACAGTGAGGTACTCCCTCAGTACTGTCCCTCTGACAGTGAGACACTCCCTCAGTACTGTCCCTCTGATAGTGAGACACTCCCTCAGTACTGTCCCTCCGACAGTGTGACACTCCCTCAGTACTGTCCCTCTGACAGTGAGGTACTCCCTCAGTACAGTCGCTCTGTGAGGCACTCCCTCCGTACTGACCCCCTCGCACTAGGGTGCTTCCTTAGAATTGTCCCTCTCGCAGGGCAGTGACTCTCAGAACTACTTCTCTGACAGCACTGCCCATGTTATTGTAGGGTGCCTCCTCAGAACTACCTCCCTGGCAGTGCAGCCCTCCTTCAGTACTGCCTCTCTCACAGCTGGGGGCTTCCTCAGAATCATTCCTCTCACAGTGCAGTGACCCTCAATACTGCCTCCTCAGAGTGCAGTTCTCCTTCAGTATTGTCCCTCTGACAATGTGGTCCCTGAGAAATGGCCCTCTCACACAGCACCCCTCTCTCAGAACTGCCCTTCCTGTAGTGCACGCTCCGTTAGCACGTCTGATATTGGTGAGAACAATCTCGCTCGAGTTGTTGGGTAGTGTCTGAAACCAGTACCTGTTTCTTATTAAATTTTGCTCTGATTTGGCACTGAACCACCTATTATAGGCCTTCTCAGAGAGTAGTTAAATGTCTGGACCGTGACTTAGCTTTTGTTATGCGCATTAGTAAACTATATAGTGTCTGAATAGTTTCATTTCCTCCAAAACTGCAACTTGTATTTATTCCAGATTTATCGAGCTGGCTCAATTCAGATAGCTGAGTGGCAATGGTGGGTCTGAACTTAGTTCTACATTTTTGGTTCAAGCCTCATTATTGTTTGCAGAATCTGGGAATCAGAAATAAATACAGCCCAGTCAGGAACCAAATAAAACCCCAAGGAGAACCTTGAACTATCAGTGGAGCAGTTAGTCTGTGATATCCTTTCTTTTAATCTCTAAGGAACTGCCAGATTGAATTTGGAGTAGGTTAAAAGGACAGTACAGCATTGTGGGCAGAAGGGTTTATACTGTGCTGTAATGTTCTATATTCTACAGGGAAGGGTGAAATTGGTCTTGGAGTAGGTTCACAGGTCAGCACAACATTGTGGACCAAAGGACTGTGTCCTTTAAAGAATATGGCACTATTGGAAGTGGCAGTGCAAAGGGAGTGCCACATTGCTTCAGGGACAGTGATGAGAGACTGCTCCAGAAATGAAAATAAAGAAAACCCTGGAACTGTGATACATTTTGCCTACTTAGTTTTTCTTTCCTTTTCTTTAGCAAGGTGTTCACATATGACGTGGTAGTGTAATCAAGTCAGGTTTATTGTCATTTAATTATATACATGTGTACCATTAAACAAGACAACGTTTCTCTGCACCAGGGTGTAAAGCACAGTAGTACACATAACATACAATAACTTGGAAAGTGTGAGTTAAGTCAACAAGTGAATTATGCATAGATAGACCATATAAGTCCATATATTAAATATTGTAGGGTACAGAACAAGTTAACCGTGTGGTAACCGGAATCTCCGGAGCTGAAGGCCCCGAAATCCTCGGCTTTGCGTGTTTCAGCGGCTGGGGAGAGGTCAAAGGCGCTCGGCAGAGGATGGAGCTCAGGAGGCTGTATCGGAGAGGCTGCTCGGAAGCTCGGAGTTTTCGGACGGATGGACTCAGTGTTGGCTGTGGTCGGCTGCTTCCAAGGCATCGGCAAGTTGATGGTGCCTGGAGGTTTATGGCAGGGAGTTTCTTCCTTTTGCCGCCTGCTATCGGGGACTCAGGAGTTGATCAACTAGGGACTTTGAGACTTTTTTTTACTGTGTCCATGGTCTGTTCTTCATCAAATTACGGTATTGCTTTGCACTGCTGTAACTATATGTTATAATTATGTGGTTCTGTCAGTGTTAGTCTTTGGTCTGTCCTGTTTTCTGTGATATCACTCTGGAGAAACACTGTATCATTTCTTAATGCATGTATGCATTTCTAAATGACAATAAAAGAGGACTGAGTGTCCTCATAATCTAATCTAATCTAAAATTATCCAGTGACAATTCGAATGTGATACGACAGGGTGTTCAGAAGCCTAATGAACTGAGGGAAGAAGCTGTTTCCCATCCTGATCGTTCCCGTCTTTCTGCATCGGAGTCTCCTGCCTGATGGTAGAAAGTCAAAGGGGATGCTGGATGGACGGGTGGGATCATCAATAATACTAAGGGCACTGCATACGCAGCGCTCCTGATAAGTATCCCTGATGGACGGTAGGGAGACCCCTATGATCCTCTCGGCCATTCTCACAGTCCTTTGTAGGGAATTCCAGTCCGATGCTCTGCTGCTCCCAGACCAGATGGAGAAGCAGCTTGTCAGGACGCTCTCAATGGTGCTCCTGTACAACTCAGTCAAGATGGGGGGTGGGGGGGGGGATGAGGGGAGAGCTTCGCTTGTCTCAATCTCCTCAGGAAGTGGAGGTGATGCTGTACTTTCTTATTCAGGGAAATGATATTGAAGGACCAATAACTCTCTCAAAGGAGAAATTATGTATGCACGACGGGGATGGTGTATGCCATTCATCTACTTCTTACATATAACAAATAATGATTACTCAAATAATACTGAAATATTAAATATGCTACAACTGCCACGCAACTTCGTGGAGGGGCATTACTGAAGGATTGCCCCTCTTCTCATTGCTACCATCAGCGAACTGGTATGAGAGCCTGAAGACACACACTCAAACTTTTGGGAATAGCTCCTCCACCATCAGTTTTCTGAACAATGATCGCAAGAACTCTACTTCCTGATCTTTTGTTTGCATTAATTATTTTTTTAAATATTTCTTAAGGTAACTTATAGTAAATTTATTTTTTATTAATTGCACTGTCCTGCAAAACAACAAATTTCACGACATAGGTCAGCAATAGCAGACCTGATTCTCATTCTGAAGGACTTGCTGCACCTGTGATCCAAGCCATGCCCCTTTTCGAGCTGCTGCCGTCAGGAAGGAGGTACAGGAGCCTTAGCTTCCACACCACCAGGTTCAGGAACAGTTATTACCCCTCAACCATCAGGCTCCTGAACCAGCATGGATACTTTCACTCAGCTCAACTCTGAACTGATTCCACAACCTGCAGACTCACTTGCAAGGACTCTACCACCCAAGTTCTCGGTATTTATTGCTTTTTGATTGGTTGTATTTGCGCAGTTCGTCATCTTTTGCCAGTCTTTGCATGTATTTTTGTATTTCTCTGTTCTACTGGGAATCCCTGCAAGAAAATTATAGTCATAGTCATAGTCATACTTTATTGATCCCGAGGGAAATTGATTTTCGTTACAGTTGCCCCAACCAAGAATAGAGTATAAATATAGCAATATAAAACCATAAACAATTAAATAGAAATATGTAAATTATGCCAGGAAATAAGTCCAGGACCAGCCTATTGGCTCAGGGTGTCTGAGAATCCAAGGGAGGAGTTGTAAAGTTTGATGGCCATAGGCAGGAATGACTTCCTATGACACTCTGTGCTGCATCTCGGTGGAATGAGTCTCTGGCTGAATGTATTCCTGTGCCCAACCAGTACATTATGTAGTGGATAGGAGACATTGTCCAAGATGGCATGCAATTTGGACAGCATCCTCTTTTCAGACACCACCGTCAGAGAGTCCAGTTTCATCCCCACAACATCACTGGCCTTACGAATGAGTTTGTTGATTCTGTTGGTGTTTGCTACCCTCAGCCTGCTGCCCCAGCACACAACAGCAAACATGATAGCACTGGCCACCATAGACTCGTAGAACATCCTCAGCATCATCTGGCAGATGTTAAAGGACCTCAGTCTCCTCAGGAAATAGAGACGGCTCTGACCCTTCTTGTAGACAGCCTCAGTGTTCTTGGACCAGTCCAGTTTATTGTCAATTCATATCCCCAGGTATTTGTAATCCTCCACCATGTCCACACTGACCCCCTGGATGGAAACAGGGGTCACCGGTACCTTAGCTCTCCTCAGGTCTACCACCAGCTCCTTAGTCTTTTTCACACTAAGCTGCAGAATCTCAAGGTCACATATACGTACTTTAATAGTAAATTTATTTTGAACTTTGAGCACCAGAGGGCCAGTGCGGAAGGTGCAGTGCACTGCTGAAGGAACACCAAACTGATGGAGCTGAGGGGGTATAGTGATAGACCATTGCACTGAATACTGAGGGAGCATCACTGTCGGAATAGCAGTGCTGAGGGAGAACTCCCGTGTCAAAGGTACAATACTGAGGCACTGTAAGAACAATAGAGAGGGAGTATCAATGTAGAGGGAGAATTAGTGTTGAAAGCAGTAAGTTCGTTAAGTTTGAGCTTTATTGTCAATGCTAAGGACAACGAAAGTGCAGTAATACCATTCAGAGCAAGCACCACACTAGCAATTCAATTACTAATACCACAATGATGAAACTTAAAATAACATCAGAGTTATTTAGAATGTCATCTATTGTCATCTGGCAGATGTTAAAGGACCTCAGTCTCCTCAGGAAATAGAGACGGCTCTGACCCTTCTTGTAGACAGCCTCAGTGTTCTTGGACCAGTCCAGTTTATTGTCAATTCATATCCCCAGGTATTTGTAATCCTCCACCAACAGAACTGAAAACAAACAACTCCAAAACGGGACATTGTTCATTTCCATGACAGCCCTGGGGAAGAAGCTGTTTCTCAGCCTGAATGTCTGTGCAGGGACATTTATGTCTCTCCTGCCAGACGGTAGGAGATCGAACAGGTGAATACTGAGCTGGGATGAGCCCATCACCACTTTGCGAGCCTGCCGTAGACATCGTCAGTTGTAGATGGTTTCCATATCTGGTAGCTGTGTCCCAGTGATGTTCTGTGCAGTCCTGTTCATTCACTGAAGTGCTTTTTGGTCAATCTCATTGCAGCTAATGTACACACTGAAATGTAGTAGGTCAGTATGCTCTCAATTGCACATTGATAAAGGTTTACCTGCAGCTTTTGGGGCAGATTTGCTCTCTTTATACTCCTAAGAAAGATTAAGCACTGCCGAGCCCTCACTACTATCGAGGAGGTGATGCTGGTCCAAGAGGGCTCCTCTGTGATGTTCACTCTCAAGAACTTAAAGCTGGAGACCCTTTCCACTGCTTCACTGTTAATTAGTAATGAAGCTTGTTCGCTTCTTCTCGATGTCCTGAAATTGATAATCATTTCTTTGTTGCTTTTTGATGTTGAGTGAAAGGTTATGGTTATTACACTGTTGGTTGGACAATACTGTGTGTGTGTGTGGGGAGGGGGTGGTCACTGCTCTGCTGGAGGTACGGTTTAGACAGGCAGTACTGAGAGAGTTGTGCACTGTTGAGCAGCTCAATGTTTGATTTCCAGAGTCATTATGTTTGAGGTGGAAGACTGAGCATTAATAAATGTTCAAAAAGAAAATGGTGGAAATGTTCAGTAGGTCAGGCAGCATCTGTGGAAAGATGTTAAAGGCATCCGTTAGTCTAGCGAGACCATGGATCTGCGCCTGGAAAGTCTTCACACTCCAGGGCGCGGGCCTGGGCAAGGTTGTATGGAAGACCAGCAGTTGCCCATGCTGCAAGTCTCCCCTCTCCACGACACCGATGTTGTCCAAGGGAAGGGCATTAGGACCCATACAGCTTGACACCAGTGTCGTCGCAGAGCAATGTGTGGTTAAGTGCCTTGCTCAAGGACACACACGCTGCCTCGGCTGGGGCTCGAACTCACGACCTTCAGATCACTGGTCGAATGCCTTAACCACTTGGCCACATGCCCACGGAAAGACGTTAGGACCGGTAAATAGAGAGAGACACACAACTTAGTTTTCAGTAGGAGGGAAGTGTTGCAAGGATCTGTAGAACAAAGAGATTGTCTATGATAGGACAAGTTCAAGGATCAAGAATCAACTCTATTCACCATACACATTTACACGCATTAGGAAGCTGCTGTGGCATGTAAGTACCAACAACAACACATGATATGGAGCAAACTTAGTACACTGGAAACCATCTCCATTAAGCCAGGAAAAGTCATTGCGGGCACTACCCACCCAGCAAACTGCCTTTTCTGAAAGCTCTCTTCTGAAAAGCTCTATAGAGCCAATAAAATGAAAGCTTTACATCATCTTAAAAGTTTTTTCCCCAGGCAGTTAATCTAATGGGGTGTATGGGGTGTCTAGAGAGGGGTAGCACCTGTAGTGTGGGGGTTTGCCGTGCCCTTTTTCAGGGCAGCTCGTCCACCTCTGGTACCCACCTGGCGCTCAGCTCTCACCTGTGGCTCCAAGTAGCTGTAGCACGCGCAGTGGCCACACCCCGGTAAACCGTCTCGGCAGACGGGCCAAACCAGGTGAGGGTAGCCGCCGGGTCTTCGACCATCGGTGAGATAGGGGATCTGCCTGTCCCAGCATGTGAAGTCTGGCCATGGCGGATTGAGCAGAGGAGACCGATTAATGGTCCAACGGTCAGGAAGGCAGGCCAGTGGGCGTTTGTGGAGCGCTAAGAGCACGACAAGGCACTTAGACATCCTGGTCATCCACTGCAAGAGGTGGTGATCTCTTTAAACTCACCCGGCAGAAGGCAAAGGCAAACCACTGCTGTAACTTGCCACGAACATGATTTCCCAACATGTCAGAGTAGCGTGGAGGGAACTCGTCAGCCAACTGGAAATTTCAGATGCGACCTAACGACGACGAGTTAATCTAATCAACCATTCTAGTCAGACCCCCACACCCCTCTCTATACATTACATCAATCACTGCACTATGAACTCTTTAAACCATTTTTATAATGCTGTTTACAATATAAATTCATGTTGGTATTTATGTATTTATTCCATATATGTATTGGCACAACAAAAGACAACATTCAATAATTATAAGGAGTACAGAATTATTCAGAAATAAGTTAGGGGTTAAAGTACAGAAATTGGAATAAATGCATAAATATCAGCCACTTTTAGTCCTCCTAATTTCATCCTTAAAGATCTCTTCCATTTTCTTCAAGATCCCCTGGGTAACAGTCTTGTTCCTCAGACTTGTGCTGGGTCTTGAAACCTTGCAGAAGACCACAGAGAGAGTGGAAGTGGGATAACGGCCATCAAACAGAGCCAGGGTCACTCCCGCCGGCTGAGAGAAGGTGCTGCGTGAAACTATCACCCAGTTCACATCTGGTTCCCAACGTAGCGGAGGCCTCATTGTAAATATCAAATGCAGTACAGCACTACAGATCCCCTACACTTCTGAATGAGCCCTCATACCTCAAATCTGACATATGGACATACTTTCGTCCTTAAAGACGGCAGAACTAACTTCTCTCTCCCTCTCCATCCCCTTTTCTCTCTAATACACACACTTACTCTTTCCTTTACACATTCTCCTTCACACATACACACTTACTCTCTCTCTTACATCCTCAAATACACACACACACACTACGCACTCTCTCTCTTTCACCCTCACACACACCATTCTCTCTCTCTCCCCTCCCCCTCCTCGCCTCCCCTTCCTCCCCCTCCCCTCCTCTCTCTCTCTCTCTCTCTCTCTCTCTCTCTCTCTCTCCTCTCCCTCCCCCTCCTACCCCTCCCCTCCTCCCTCCCTCTACAGATAGGAAGCGAACTGCTGATTCACCTGCAGAAGTCTCTCTGGAATCTCAGATACTGGGGGGAAGGGAAGAAGTGAAAGGACAGATGTTACGCATTATGTGGCTGAACCATTTTTCAGCTCCCAGTGCAAAGTGGATTTTTTTAAAACTCACTTCATTCTCACCAACACAATGTGGCAGCGCAGGGAAATTGCAGAGCTCCACACATCTTTGACTTTTCTGTGGTTTCAAATTACATCCAGCAGGGGGCCCTGGGTACCGACAGGATCAGAAGCTTGTGCTGGTTTCAGGAGGAGGGTCGTCTCCGATACCAGACAATAATGACAAAGCAGACGGAAGGATGACATATGGAATTTAACACGTTCATTCTGAGTTGATCAGACATCCCACCCTGCAAAAACTCATTTCAGGGAGGTAGCACCATCAATTTGCGGGAGACTCCCGGAACTTCCGGGAGAGGTGGGATGTCTGCAATAGAGTAGCTCCTGAGCAGCTAGCCAGCTAGTTTAAATAACATTAGCTATGCTAATGAACGAATGACTGTTAAACTCACCTCAACATGTCTTTTACAGTCTTAACCCACCATGGGCAATAGAAAAGTCACTGTTGCAAACAGTGCAGCGAGCAACACTGTCATTATTTTGACCCCTATTAGGCAGGGGTACACTTTAGTGTAGTCTGGGGTGACGTACGTTTTATATTTTTTTTGGAACACTGCCATGGCGTGCTCTCTCTCTCTCTATCGTGGTCGCTTTCTCTCTCGCTCTCTCTACCTTGCTCGCGCGCTCTCGCTTGCTTGCTCTCGCTCTCTCTCGCGTGATCTCTCTCTCGTTGTGGTTCTCGCGCTTTCTCTTTTGCTTTCTCTCTCGCGCTCTTTCGCTCGCTCGCCCTCAAAAAATTGATTTCCGTGATATTGTATATAACTTCCGGGCATCAGGGAGCCACTATTAATATGCGGGAGACTCCCGGAACCTCCGGGAGGGGTGGGATGTCTGAGTTGATGCATGTTGGTACTTTTAATAAAAATAATACGTACACTATGAATGATATGGAACTGGAGAGTATTTAGGAACAAGTGGACTTTGAGGTACATGTCCAAGAATCACTGAAGATGGTTGAGAAGGTGTGCGAGAGACTTGCTTTCATTTGCCAAGCATACAGCATAGGAACAGGGAGGGCCCGTTTCTGTGCTCTATGACCCCATGACCCTGTGAAGCAAAACAGCCCGGAATACAGAAACACAAGCATCAACATAGCATGCCCACCACCTTCATCAGAGGGTGCAGGGGAGACTTACCAGGATGCTGCCTGGTCTGAGAGTATGTCTAATGAAGATAGGTTGAGCGAGCAAGGGCTTTTCTCATAGAAACATAGAAAACCTACAGCACATTACAGGCCCTTCGGCCCACAAAGTTGTGCCGAACATGTCCTATGCTCCATGTACCTATCTAAAGGTCTCCTAAAAGACCCCATCGTACCTGCCACCACTACCGTTGCTGGCAGCCCATTCCATGCACTCACCGCTCTCTGAGTAAAAAACTTACCCCTGACATCACCTCTGTACCTACTCCCCAGCACCTTAACCTGTGTCCTCTTGCAGCAACCATTTCAGCCCTGGGAAAAAACCTCTGACTATCCACATGATAAATGCCTCTCATCATCTTATACACCTCTGTCAGGTCACCTCTCATCCTCCGTCGCTCCAAGGAGAAAAGGCCGAGTTCACTCAACCTATTCTCATGAGGCATGCTCCCCAATCCAGGCAACATCCTTGTAAATCTCCTCTGCACCCTTTCTATGGTTTCCACATCCTTCCTGTAGTGAGGCGACCAGAACTGAGCACAGTACTCCAAGTGGGGTCTGACCAGGGTCCTATATAGCTGCAACATTGCCTCTCGGCTCCTAAATTCAATTCCACAATAGATGAAGGCCAATACACCGTATGCCTTCTTAACCACAGAGTCAACCTGCGCAGTGCTTTGAGTATCCTATAGACTCAGACCCCCAAGATCCCTCTGATCCTCCACACTGCCAAGAGTCTTACCATTAATACTATATTCTGCCATCATATTTGACCTCTTTGGAGAGTAGGAGAGTGAGAGGTGACTTGGTAGAGGTGTACGGGACGATAGGAGACATAGATTGAGGGGATAGACAGAGACCTGTTATCTTGGGCAGAAATGGCTAGTAGCAGGGGCGTAACTTTAAGGTGATTGGAGGAAAGTATGGGGGGGTTGTTGTTTGATCTTGGATAAAGAGTTGTTGAAAGAATAATTACACGGATAAACGATTATAAACATAATGAAGTGAACAATCCCAACTTGTGGAACAGCAGATAGAAACTGGGGATAGCATATCTTCAGGATGCTTATTATGAGTGAAACACGGACAGAATGCTGGAGGAACTCAGCGGGCCAGACAGCGTCTACGGTAATAAACGAAACACTCGATGTTTCGGGCCAAGAACTTTCCTCAGGATTGAGAAGGAAGGGGGGAAGACACCAGAATAAAAAGGTGGGGGAAGGGGAAGGAGATTAGCTAGAAGGTGGGGAGGAAAGGTAAAGGGGTTGGAGAGGAAGGATTCTGATAAGGGAGGAGAGTGGACCGTGGGAGAAAGGGAAGAAGGAGGGACACCAGGTGGAGGTGATAGGCAGGTGAGGGGAAGAGATAAAGGGCTGGAGAAGAAGAAATCTGATAGGAGAGGAAAGTGGACCGAAGGAGAAGGGAAGGAGGAGGGGCACCAGGGGGTGGTGATAGGCAGGTGAAGAGAAGAGGTAAGGGGCCACAGTGAGGAATAAAAGAAGAGGGAAGGGAAGAAGGAAAAAATTACCTGAGGGAGTAATCGATGTTCATACCATCAGGGTGGAGGCTACTCAGATTGAATATAAGGTGTTGCTCTTCCATCATGAGGGATGGCCTCATCGTGATTATTCAGTCCTTCCTCCACATTGTCAAATGCAAGCTGTCAGTTACGGAGATCAAACAGTTCCAAACTGCATTAATGCACTTTAAAGAAGTGATTGAGTAACTGGGGCTGATAATCAGGCCTCACACGCAATCTGCTTCTTGTTTAGGAAGCTCCACAATTGCTTGCAAATATCTACGTGTGCATACTGGGTAAGCTATCCAAGACCTTTTATAGAAAACAATTAGCTTTATTTCCTCTTCAAAAAGACTCCAAATTAGATTAACTTTATTTGTCCCATGTAAATGAAACATAGAAGCATACAGTGAAATGGGTCAAGATTTAGGTTTATTTTGCACATTTACATCAAAACATACAGAAAAGTGCGTTGTTTGTGTTGAAAACCAACATAACTAAGTGTTGTGCGTTCAATATTTCAATACTATTTGGGGTGTATGGAGTGTCAGGGAGGGGTAGCACCTCTGGTGGGGGAACATGTCGCGTCCTTTTCAGGGCGGTTAGTCCACCTTTGGTCCCCACCTGGCACTCAGCTCTCACCTGTGGCTCCCCGTAGCTATTTGCATACGACAGCGGCCACACCCCGGGCAACGGCTTCGACAAGCCGGCTAAACCAGGTGAGGGTAGCCGACGGGTCTCAAACCCTCGGTGAGATAGGGAGTTGTCTATCCCAGCATGTGAAGACAGACTCCGGCGGATTGAGCGGACGAGACCTATAGAAGGTCCAACGGTCAAGAAGGCGGTCTCTGCAAGCGTTGTGGAACGTGTAGAGCACGACAAGACACGGAAGACGTCCTGATCATCCACTGCGCCTAGTCCCATCTCCAGCCATCTCGACTCTGTCTTGCCACTGGATCCAGATGGGAATTGGGAAGAGAGAGTGAGGCTGACGCTGCGCATCTCTCCCTCACTTAAATCCAAATCTCGCGCTAGTCTCGACACCATCAATGGTGTCAAGGTCTTCATCGACGACGACGATGGACGAACAACTATTTGTGTGATATCATAAACTTATTGTTTGATTAAGCATTTTTTATAATAATAAAATCACACCGTGGGTTGGCAATGTTTTACAGTGCAGGTGACCCGGGTTCAATTCCCAATACTGCCTGCAGGGAGTTTGTACGTTCTCCCCGTGACCGCGCGGGTTTCCTCCGGGTGCTGCACAGTGCAAAAGCGCACCGGTTGGTAGGTTACTTGGTCGTTGTAAATTTTCCTGTGATTGGGCTGGGGCTAAATCGGAGATTGCTGGGTGCCGTGGCGCGAAGGGCCAGAAGGATCTATTCCACGTTTTTATCTCAATTAAATAAGCTTTTAAAAAAGCAAGGTCGGGTACTGGTCTTATCGTGGCCACGGAGTCCGAGAGCAAGGAACAACCTGATGCTTGGACAGTTTAAAAGCTGGGCCAGATTGAAATGGTCGGGGTGTCAGGGTTGGAGGCGAGTGAGGGGCTGATTCGATTTGCTGCTCCACAGGGTTTGCTCAAACCTGTGCTGGACTGAGGCCGTGGCCTGCACCCAGGAGGCTCTGGATCAGCTGCAGCGATGTCTGGCATTGCGAACTTCAGTTCTGAATGCTGATTGCTTGCTTTTATTGTTTGCACAATTTGTTTTTTTCTCTCTCTCCACACATTGGGTGTTCGACAGTCTCCTGTTGTCTTTACAGAGTTCTATACATGCTTTGATAACTATACATATTTTGATAATTAATGTGCTTTAAACTCTGATTCATTGCGGGACGGATGTAAAAGTACGTGAATTGCGTATGTCATGAGTCTAACATGTGATAACTGCGTACTTCATTTAAAGTAAGAACAAAGGTAGACTTGCCTTCCCGGCTCCTTAGTTTTCCCTGGAATTAGTTTTTATGTTTTGGAGTTATGAAACATAACACTGAGGCTGTTCTAAGGGCAGCCTGCAAGTGCTGATACATCTTCTGGAGCCAACATAGCTCACTCACGATGCTCGGCTGAACAATGCAGAACACAAGAAACAACAGCACAACAACCACAAAACAAGCCCCCGTCCTTCCTCCTAACTATGTGCATATGCGCGCACACACACACACAGAGTCCCCCTAACCCCCAAAATAGGCCGTCTTCTTCAGCCTCCAGCGGACTGGGAGTCAGGCTAGGACGTGCAGGCACTACCCCAGCAGACTTGCGGCCATTTGTGCCAACGACCAGCACAGCCCGAGGAGGTGCTGGGGGCAGACGTCGCCATGCTTCTGTTGCCAGCATAGAATGACCACAAGAACCTTAAACACTACCTGGCAGATCAGGTGGCTCTCAGTAACAGACAGCAATTGCAATTTATAAACACAAAACTGGGAACCGGCTTACAAAGAATGGGATCTAAAGCTGTAACAAAATCATTCTTTGTTATTCACAAACAAAGGAGGCACTATACAACTGTTGATGTTATTTTAATCCTACTTTAGGAAATATGTAAACCACTCATTAACCACTTCACTAAAATACAGAAGGAGCAATCAGTTAATCAACTGATCTAATACAATGGCTGAGATTCACTCAGTCCCCAGTCACTTCTACAGTTCTCTCTCTCCCTCTCTCTCTCTCACATTCTTTCTCTCACCTTCTCCCCTCTACCTTGCTCTCTCTCACTGTCTTTTTCTCACGTTCCTTCGTTCTCTCTCTTACATTTCTTCCTCACCCTTTATCTCCCTCTCTCCTTCTATCCCTCTCCCTCTCTCCTCCTTCTATCTCTCTCCTTTTCCCTCTCCCCCCTCTCCTTCTCTCTCTCCTCCTCTCTCTCCCCCTCTCTCTTCCTCTCTTCCTCTCTCCCTCCCTCTCCCTCCCCCTCCCTCCTCCCTCTTGCTCTCTCTTTCTTTCTTTCTGTCTCTCCCTCCCTCCTCTCTCTCTCTCTCTCTCTCTCTCTCTCTCTCTCTCTCTCATGTGTCGGTCTATATTGGTCTATTTTTTAGCACTGGTCGCAACTCCAACCTAAAGCGAGGTTCATATCTGCACTAAAATTGATTTATTTTTAAAACCTTTCAAAACTCCTTACCCTAGTACTTTTTCCATCACACTAGGGTTGTTATCCTTAACTCCTGCGGCCTTCAATCTGAGCACACAACTTTAAGACAGCGATGTCAGGTTTTGCAGAAAAATGTATTTTATTGTTACCTACCCTCAAGGCGATGCACCAGCAGTCCAGTACATGGTCAAAACATTGACGCATTCCAAGTGGGCACCATTTTGTCTTGTAATAACAACTTCATGCTACACACTACTTTTGCAAATACTGTGGAGAAATCAAATACAATGCCTGAAAAGTTAACCCTCTCCTTTCTAAGCCAGAATCTGTTTCTTAAAACATTCAGATTTGCAAAGATTCATCCGGATCACAAGTTCAGGATTTTCCCAGCCTGCTGGCTAAGTAAAGTATTTGCATGTTAACAATGATTTGAAGAGTGAACGGGAAATTTCCCACACCTTGTTGATAGCAGTAGGAATTAGAGGAGAAGTTTTATGGGTTGATAAATTCACAAAGTGCTTGTCTAACACGTCATTGCTCTTTAGTGTTTATTCATACTTCATTTGCTGTGAAATAGCAGATGGAATTGAACATTGAGCAATTATCAGCGCCAATCCTCACTTCTGAGCTAATGATGGAACACCCACCACCCTCTGATGTGTAGAGTTACAGAGATTTACAGTCCTCTGCGTGAAGGAAATTCTCTGAACTCCAGCCCTAACCCGAAACTCTCCCCCTGAATTTGCCATGGCAAATCCTGTGTCAAAGTTCAAAGTAAATTTATTATCAGAGTTAATATGTGTCGCCCATAGACAACCCTGAGATTCATTTTCGTGCGGGCATACTCCCTAAATCTACAGAGTCATAACCATAGCAAAATCAATGAAAGACCGCCGAACTTGAGTATTAAACCAGAACGTGGAAGACAACAAACTGTGCAAATACAAAAAGAAAGAATTAATAATAATAAATATATAAGCAATAAATATCGAGACCATGAGGTGAAGAGTTCTTGAAAATGAGTCCAGAGGTTGTGGGAACATTTCAATGAAGAGGCAAGAGAAGTTATCCCTTCAGTTCAAGAATCTGCTGGTTGAGGGGTAATAACTGTTCCTGAGCCTGGTGGTGTGAGTCCTGACGCTCCTGAACCATCTCCCTGATGGCAGCAGTGAGGAAAGAATGAGTAGGGAGAAGAGAAGTCTATGAAGATGCTGGAGGAACTCAGCCGGTCAGGCAGCTTCTACGGAGAGGAATAAACAGTCGACATTTCGGGCTGACACCCTTCATCAGGTTCAGCAGTCCGAAACTGGCGAGGACAGATAGGGAGTGATTTCATACAGAGCTCAGGGCTAACTTCTTTCCACAGAGGGCAGTGAGTAACTGGAATGAGCAGGTGCAGTGTCAAAACCCAAGAGAGGTGCTTTGGAAAGGTTTGTGGAGAGGGAAGGCAGAGAGGATTATGAGCTGAACTCAGGCAACTGGCATTAGCAGGGAGAGATGCTGTGGATGTGCTGGGATCTGTGTTGACCTGTTGGGCCATAAAGGACTTTTAGAAACATAGAAACATAGAAAACCTACAGCACAATACAGGCCCTTCGGCCCACAAAGCTGTGCCAAACGTGTCCTTACCTTAGAAATTGCCTAGCTTTTTCCCTGTTATATTTTTCTGTGATTCTATATGATATTATTGTGGCTAGCTCCACCACTTCCCCTGGCAACTCGTTCTGTATAAGCACCAACCCGTAGGTTAAGAAGTTGTCCTTCAGATCCTTTTTAAATCCTACCCATCTTGTGCTGACACGGCAACATCTTTGGTCGGACATTTGATCGCCTCAGTGGCTCGTGGCGGTGGACAGACTTTCGACTGTGGTTTGATGTTTAGTGTCCTCAGCGCTGAACGTGCTTTACTAATTTTCACGATTTGATTGAGGTACTTCGGCGTGGAACTGATCCGTGGCTGAGGCCTGCAGCCATTGACGTAGCTCTGAACTGACTGAGCTGGTGACATTGGCTCCTGGACCGGCCTCACTCTCCCCAGTAGCTCGTGGCTGTGGACTCATGCCTGGGGACTCTGTGACTCGATATTTAATGCTCTGTGTATTATTTGTTTGTGTTTTGATGTTAGTACAATTTTTTCTTCTTTTGCAAGTTTAATGGTCTTTGTTGTGTGGGGTTTTTCTTTAACTAGGTTCCATGGTGTTTCTTTGTTTTGTGGCTGCCTGCAGGAAGACAAATCTCGAGTTGTATACTGTATACATACTTCAATAATAAATGTACTTTGAACTTTGAAAGTAAGAATGTGCTGATTTTAACTCTGGATCATTTTGTTATAACTATCAATTATCTGTAGGCTCTTATGCAATGGAAAATTTCATGCTTGGAGAGTTGAGGTTAATTGGCAGTGCTCCTTCACTGTTGTCAGATAGCAAGCTTCAGCCTACTGCCTGGCCAAGTGCAAACTTAGAAGTTTGTGCAGATTTGGCATGTCATCTAAAACTTTAACAAACTTTTACAGATGCACAGTGGAGACTGGTTGCATCATGGCCTGGTATGGAAAAAGTAGTGGACACAGCCCAGTCCATCACAGGCAAAGCCCTCCCCACCACTGAGCACATCTACAAGGAATGCTGTCGCAATTAAGCAGCCTCCATCATCAAGGATCCCCGCTGTCCAAGCCGTGCTCTCTTCTTGCTGCTGCCAACTGGGAAGAAGGTACAGGAGCCTTAAGTCTCACACCACCAGGTTCAGGAACAGATATTACACGACAATCATCAGGCTCCTGAACCAATGTGGATAACTTCACTCACCTCCACACTGTACTGATTCCACAACCTATGGACTCACTTGCAAGGTCTCTAAGACCATAGACCATAAGATATAGGAGCAGAAGTAGGCCATTCAGCCCATCAAGTCTGCTCTGCCATTCAATCATGGGCTGATCCTATTCTTCCAGTCATCCCCACTCCCCTGCCTTCTCCCCATACCCTTTGATACCCTGGCTAATCAAGAACCTATCTATCTCTGCCTTAAATACACCCAATGATGGCCTCCACAGCTGCTTGTGGCAACAAATTCCACAAATTTACCACCCTCTGACTAAAGTAATTTCTCCGTATCTTAGCTCTAAATGGACGTCCTTCAATCCTGAAGTCATGCCCTCTTGTCCTAGAATCCCCTACCATGGGAAATAACTTTGCCATTATCTAATCTGTTCAGGCCTTTTAACATTCAGAATGTTTCTATGAGATCTCCCTTCATTCTCCTGTACTCCAGGGAATACAGCCCAAGAGCTGCCAGACGTTCCTCATAACGTAATCTTTTCATTCCTGGAATCATTCTCGTGAATCTTCTCTGAACCCTCTCCAATGTCGGTATATCCTTTCCAAAATAAGGAGCCTAAAACTGCACACAATACTTCAAGTGTGGTCTTACGAGTTCCTTATAGAGCCTCAACATCCCTGCTCTTATATTCTATACCTCTCGAAATGAATGCCAACATTGTATTCACCTTCTTCACCACCAACTCAATCTGGAGGTTAACCTTTAGGGTATTCTGCACAAGGACTCCCAAGTCCCTTTGCATCTCTGCATTTTGAATTCTCTCCCCATCTAAATAATAGTCTGCCCATTTATTTCTTCCACCAACGTGCATGACCATACACTTTCCAACATTGTACTTCATTTGCCACTTCTTTGCCCATTCCCCTAAACTATCTAAGTCTCTCTGCAGTCTCTCTGTTTCCTCAACACTACCCACTCCTCCACCTATCTTTGTATCATCAGAAAATTTAGCCATAAATCCTTTAATACAGTAGTCCAAATCATTGACATACATCGTAAACAACAACAATCCCAACACCAGCCCCTGTGGAACTCCACTGGTAACCAACAGCCAGCCAGAATAGGATCCCTTTATTCCCGTTCTCTGTTTTCTGCCGATCAGCCAATGCTCCACCCACGCTAATAATTTCCCTGTAATTCCATGGGCTTTGATCTTGCTAAGCAGCCTTATGTGTGGCACCTTGTCAAAGGCCTTCTGAAAATCTAAGTACACCATGTCTACTGCATCTCCTTTGTCTACCCTGCTTGTAATTTCCTCAAAGAATTGCAGTAGGTTAGTCAGGCAGGAATTTCCTTTCAGGAAACCATGCTGGCTTTGGCCTATCTTGTCATATGCCTCTAGGTACTCCATAATCTCATCCCCAACAATCGATTCCAACAACTTCCCAACCACTGATGTCAAGCCAGCAGGACTATAGTTTCCTTTCTGCTGCCTCCCACCCTTCTTAAATAGCAGAGTAACATTTGCAATATTCCAGTCATCCGGTAAAATGCCAGAATCTATCGATTCCTGAAAGATCATCATTCATCAAATTAATTTAGTCAAATTAATTTCTCCAATTCCAGTCTTCGTACTAATATTAATTTCTTTGTGCACCCCATTTATTCTGAGCCTGTCTGTAGTCCACTTCGATTTCTAGCAGGTTTACTGTGTCTTCTTCCATGAAAAGAAACAGTAAATAAAATATTTATTTAATATCACTGCTTTTTCCTTATTTCTCAATATAATTTCTCCTTTCACATTAACTAGCTTTTTTTTTCATTTCTACATACAATCAGTTTTTTTTGGTTTTTCAGTAACTTATTCTTGTATTTTACTTTCTCTTTCCTCATTAATGCCTTGCCCTCCTTTTCTGAATTCTGAAATCTTCCCATTCCTCAGGCTTACTGTACCTTTTGGCAACTTCAGAGAACCATTTTCTATATTCTTATACTGCCTTTAACTTCACTGACAACAATAGCTAGGCCATTTATCCTGCTGGGATTTCTTGCCTTAAACGGATACATACTACTTGCAAACTATGTAATAGTTCTTCAAAAGCTGGACATTGTTTACAGTTATACTTTGTAATGTAGTATCTCACAAATGCTTTATCCCTCCACAATTTGCTTGATTAACCCTATCTCATTACTTAACATTAGATCTAAGATAGCATGCTACCTCATTGGTTGGAAAATGAAGGCCGATCTAGAAAACAAGTTTGCCATATTATATAAAAACGTAACAACTGGAATTCTGCGGATGCTGGAAATTCAAGCAACACACATCAAAGTTGCCGGCGAACGCAACTACATCTACATCTCATGTGCTCAGTATTATTTATTTATTTATGGTATTTTCACATTGGCTGTCTGTCTTTGTATGTAGTTTTTCATTGATTATATTGTATTCCTTTGTTTTACTGTGAATGCCCACAAGAAAAGGAATCTCCGGGTAGTATGTGGTGACATATACATACTTTGATCATAAACTTACTTTGAACTTTGGAAGCAACAAGTTGATGCCTTGTCCTTGATTTCCGAAGAACCTTTGGATCGCAAAAGCAGCAGGATCCAATGGGTAGATTAATTGGTCACATGGATGTAATGGGGGGAGGGCCGCGGACTCATTGGACTGGATGGCCCTGTTAGTACTGTTCCGTCTAAGCTGTACGGGTGCGCGGTCGCCCAGTATCTGAAATGCACCCGCGCCTATAGCCTTTGTAACTGTGCAGCTGGAATTTTCTGTTATGTACCGCACTGTGCAAAAGTCTTAGCCACGTAACGGTAGCTAGGGAACCCAACACTTTTGCACAGTACCCTATTTGACGCTGCGGAGCGGAGAGTGAGTTTGTAAATCTGGCAGGAGCAAAGGGTGTTTGGAATGGCGAGGGTGGAGCGCTGCGGGAGGGGTGAAGGACGGGTGGCAGAGAAGGAGTGCCAGGGGCAGGGGGTGGTGTGGGTGCAGACACACCCAACCTTCAGATGCCAGGCAAGGTCATTTGATTCTAAACAGTTGGTTTATTGATCATTACAGAATGTTTCTCTGGTGCTTCCAGCTCTCTCCCCTCTCCCTTCCCCTTTTCCTAACCATGATTCCCCTTCCCACCCTCAGTCCACAATAGAGACCCATATCTGAATCAGGTTTATCATCACTCACATAGGTCATGCATTCTTCTTTGCTACAGCAGTACAGTGTAATACATAAAATTACTACAGTACTCTACAGAAGTCTTAGGCACCCTAGTGATATATACGTACCTAAGACTTTTGCACAGTACTGTATATTGAAAGCATTGCCCCAAAAATATCGCAGCAATCCTTGATTTCAAATATGTCATTTCTGAGAAAGACTGGTTCAGTTAAGATGTTCACTGATATGTTGAACTAAGTGCTTAGAAAAGAAGAATTTGAAGAACTGTCAATTCTTGTTGACATTGTTGGAACATTTCAAGCTTCTAGTGCTGACTGCAAATGTGGATTCAGTTTTATGAATCCAGTCATACGTAAATCCTGAAACAGACTGGAAGTGAAACGTTTTCATCTGGATGCAAAATTAATCTGGACAGAGTTTATTGACAGTGGATTTGTAATAAAGACAGGTGAGGAAAAAGTTTATGAAACCTAAAAGATTTTATTTGCTGTATTGTATTTAATAAAATTAATAAATCAATAAATAAAATCAAGAGCATGCGATTTTTCAGCTTTCATTCTGAGTACTCAGAGTATGCCCATTACAAAAGAAAAATTAAAGTGCCACACAGTTTTCAGGCCATGTAAAAATTTCCTACTCAGAGCAAAGGTTGGTCCGTGCAGCTGTAAAAAAAACTCTGCAAATTCTCCTCCAGGGATGCCTGCCCTGAAGAAGTTTAAGTCTTCCCTTCGATGGGAGTTCAGTGAAACCTTCTCTTACTGCTACCTATCACCTACCACTTTGCACCTCTTCCTCCACTCCCCCACCTTCTTACTTTGACTTCTCCTCTTCCTTTTCAGTCCTGACGAAGGGTTTCGGCCTGAAACATTGACTGTTTACTCTTCCCCATCAATGCTGCCTGGCCTGCTGAGTTCCTTCAGCATTTTGTGTGTATTATGTAGAGGGAATGTTGCCTGTTATTGCGCTCTGCCGCATAAATAAATAAAGACACACATAAACAGATTTCAGAAGGCAGACTGTTATGGGCGGGCTGGTTGGATCAAGAATGTGCTTGTTGCTAGTGTCAGATTCTGAAAGAAGCTCATGACCCTTTGTTGTAGATTTCATTCAGTGAATGATCCCTCAGGCATGTGTAACAGATGCCACACAAGCTGTGAGGAACAGTATTCCTTTGTTACTAGGACTGGTGAGCTGCAGGGTGCTCAGCTGGGAACTGGCTGGTTAACACTGCTCTGGGCTTGGGGCTGTTCCCAGACATATACCAAGACAAGCTTCAAGTGGAATTTCCAACTTCTGAAAAATGCCGGCTTCCTCCCGCTTCCTTTCCAGTCCTGGTAAAGGGTCTCATCCCAAAACCTTGAATGTTTATTCCTCTCCATAGATGCTGCCTGACCTGCTGAGTATTTTTTCCAACATCTGCAGAATCTCTTGTGTTTAGCATCAAGTGCTGCTGGACGGACATCAGCCTGGTGAAGGACACACCCTGGTCACTCATTATCCTTAACAATCATTCTTTGATAATAATAAATGTACTTTGAATAGCTGCTGGCAGGTCCATGCCCGGCTGCAGGAGTATGTAAACACAGGAAATTCTGCAGATGTTGGAAATCCAGAGCAACGCACACAAAATGCTGGAGGAACTCAGCAGGTCAGGCAGCATCTGTGGAAAAGAGTCAACAGTCGACGTTTTAGGCCCGAGACCCTTCTTCATACCTCGCAGGAGTTATGTGCTCAAGGATGTTCCGAAACTTGGAGATGTGCAGCTAAAACAAAGGCTTATATTTATTTATTTATATTTATTTTATTGTAAGTTATAGTAAATTTTTATGTCTTGCACTCTACTGCTGCCACAAAACAACAAATTTTGCGGCATACGTCTGTGCTAATAAACCTGATTCTGAAATGTTACAATGTACTTGCACGGATATGTACAAAACAATCACCAGATAATGAGAGCAATAAAGTTAAAAGCACAAAATAGTGATTGACTGATAGGCAACTATCAACTAGTTTTATAGCCTAATTGAGACTCAAGACTCAAGATTATTTAATGTTGTTTCCTGTACAGGTGTAAGAACATAATAATTGTTACTGAAGATCTTATGCAGCACAAAAAACACAGCAATAATAATAAAAAACATAATAAATATAAATACATAAGATAGCTTACATACCTAGATTGATTGTACGTCCATAAAGTGAGACTGGACTGAACACAAGGTGACTGGTGGGAAATAATGAAGTAGTGGTGGAGTCAGTGAGTGGAGGTGTTGATCAGCCTTAATGCTTAGGGAAGGGAACTGTTTTTGAGTCTGGTGGTTCTGGTGTAGCTGTTACGTAGCCTCCTCCGTGATGGGAGTGAGACAAACTGCAGGCTGTGCGGAATCCTTCATTGTGTTGCTGGCCCTTTTCCGGCACCTTTCTGTATACATGTCCTCGATGGTGGGTAGGCCAGTGCTGCTGATGGTTTGGACAGCTTTGACCACCCGTTGTAGAGCCCTCCTGCCCACCACGGTGCAGTTTCCATACCAAGCAGTGATGCAGCTTGTTAGGATGTTCTCTTGTAGCATATATGTCCAATGATGTGAGTATGGGTGTGCAAAATTCTAAGTAAATTTATTGTCAAAGTATAAGTATGTCACCATATACAACCCTGAGATTCATTTTCTTACAGGTATTCACAGTAGGTACAAGAAACACAATAGAATCAATGAAAAACCAACAAGACGAGACAATAACTAATGTGCAAAAATTAACAAACTGTGCAAATAAGAAAAGAAAGAGGGAAAAAAAACAATAATTAATAAACAACAAATATCAAGAAGATGATATAAAGAGTTCTTGAAAGTGAGTCCAGTTCAGTGGGAACAATTCTGTGATGGTTGAGTGAAGTTATCCTCTTTGGTTCAAGAGCCTGATGGTTGAGGGGTAACAACTGTTCCTGAACCTGGTGGTGTGAGTCCTGAGGCTCCTGTACCTTCTTCCTGATGGCAGCAGTGAGAAGAGAGCATGACCCGGATAGTGGGGGTCCTTGCTGATGGATGCTGCTTTCCTACCACAGCGCTCCGTGTAGATATGCTCAATGGTGGGGAGGACTTTATCCCTGATAGACTGGGATGTATCCACTACTTTTTCAGCTCTTTATACTTTATACTTTATACTTTATTGTCGCCAAACAATTGATACTAGAGCGTACAATCATCACAGCGATACTTGATTCTGCTCTTCGTGCTCCCTGGAGTACAAATCGATAGTAAATATTAAAAATTTAAATTATAAATCATAAATAGAAAATAGAAAAATGGAAAGTAAGGTTAGTGCAAAAAAACCGAGAGGCAGGTCCGGATATTTGGAGGGTACGGCCCAGATCCGGGTCAGGATCCGTTCAGCAGTCTTATCACAGTTGGAAAGAAGCTGTTCCCAATTCTGGCCGTACGGGTCTTCAAGCTCCTGAGCCTTCTCCCGGAGGGAAGAGGGATGAAAAGTGTGCTGGCTGCGTGGGTCGTGTCCTTGTTTATCCTGGCAGCACTGCTCTGACAGCGTGCGGTGTAAAGTGAGTCCATGGACGGAAGATTGGTTTGTGTGATGTACTGGGCTGTGTTAACGATCTTCTGCAGCTTCTTCCGGTCTTGGACAGGACAACTTCCATACCAGGCTGTGATGCACCCTAGAAGAATGCTTTCTACGGTGCATCTATAAAAATTAGTGAGGAGTACTCTTCAGTATTCCTCAGCATTCTCAGAAAGTAGATGCATTGCTGAACTTTCTTGCCTGTGTAGGATGTTTTTCTGGGACCAGGGGTTTGAAACTACTTGCAGGTTCCACTGCTGTGACACTGATGAAAAGAGGGGTGTGAGTGGTGAGAATCCTTCCGAAGTCAATTGCATGTCCTGCAAATATCAATCATCCTGACTAGACATCAACAATGAGAGAAATATGACCGTTGTCATAGTGATATTTAACTTGCAGTGTTAAATCATGTTTTTTTTCCCTTCAGCAGAGTACTTTGTAGGCTCTGTATTGTTAGACACAGATGCTGCAGGACAATTGAGACCAGCGTAAGGAAGGAATTATTGAGAAATTATCCCGAGTACACCGAACTGACATGGAACTCCAGCCATTTCTAACCACTACCTGGCCCACTCTTCTATCCCCACCAACCACTCCCTTTCTCACGGTGACTTACCTTGTAATTTTGATATTTTTCAGATTAGCTTTATGAAACACACAGTGAAATGTGTTCTTTGCGTCAATGACCACGCCAGCCGCCACACGGAACACCGACCCTTTCAGATTTCCCTCAACAGCCTTCCCAGAGGATCAAAAGACCACTTTGCAAGGCACCTGTATTCAGTCCGCAGAGCTGATCCGATCGTTCCAGATGACCGCCACTTGAATTTTCCATCCCATTCCCACACTGAACTCTCTGTAATAAACACACGAGATTCTGGCGATGTTGGAAATCCAAAGCAGTAGACACAAAATGCTGGAGGAACTCAGGTCCAGCAACATCTATTTCAGACTGAGACTCTTCTTTAGGACTGGAAAGGACGGGGGAAAGATGCCAGAGTAAGAAGGTTGGGGGCGGGGGGAGGTAGGGGAAGGAGAAGTAGCTAATGGATGATAGGTGAAGACATGCTCCTCCAAGAGGACCACAGGGCCCTTCATGGCATGCCTCAATGACCCGGAGAGCTATGTTGCTGGAGTCAGGGTTTTACGCTTTGGCTCCTGGTAGGGTCACCCATGCCAAACAGGTCAAAGAGTAGAGACCAGTCTAAGAACAGTCCACTGGCCCCCCAGGTTCAAGGGTTCAGCTCAGGGCTTACAACCCTGACTAGTCACACAAAATTGTTACAGAAACAGCAATGAGGAATCCTACATCTGAGTGCGACAGTACACCCGAGCCTCCACCCGGGACTTGCATGACTGACAGCAGTGAAAACTGAGAGGAAGCTACTGACATGATGAAGGAAGCCGTGAACACCACCAGAGATGGAGGACATTCATTGCTGCCCTAAACGCTAGTGGTGTAGTGGGTAAAAGGCAGAAAGCGAAGACATGGTCAAAGAGTTGGAGGGCAGCAGAGATCACAAAGGAAGAGCAGTAAGAGTGTATATCACTGAATTCCGTCAAAGAGAAGATTTACATTTCCTCGGGGTTGATTATCTCTCAAAGAGACTTTGCAGTGGAGCAGCAATTCATAAACACATGAGATTCTGCAGACACTGGAAATCCAGAGAAGCACACACAAAATGCTGTGCCTCAACATTTATTCTTGGGCCTCAACATTAAATTTCAGATAACCTGTCTTTCCAGTTTGTGTAACACTAAATCAGGGTTTCTTCCACAGCTCTTGTTATCTGACCTGCTTTGTGGCTCAACCATTCTCTTGCTCTGATCTACAGTTGCAACATTGTGCATTGTCTCTTTCCTCTCTCCTCTGTTCTCATCTGCCTAATTTACAAGGTATTAACAAATTATTACCACCTATGTGTTTATCATTATACACACAGCTGTCAGCCTGGTGGCCTCCCATTTTAATTCTACTTCCCATTCCCATTCCAATATGTTGGTCTATGGCCACAATGAGGCCACTCTCAGGTTAGAGACGTACCTTATATTCTCTCTGAGTAGCCTCTAGCCTGATGGCATGAATACACTGATTTCTCTCAGATTCTGGTAATTTCTCTCCCTTCCGCTTCTCTCTTTTTTCATTCCCCATTCTGTCTTCCCTCTTAAGTCTGATTTGTACTTCTGTGTCAACGCATTGCCGTAAGTACCGCGTCGCCGCAAACCCTACGCAAAGCCGACGCGGAACCCTATGCGAGAGCCTGCGTTGCTGCGACGCACACCTCTCCCATAGTGTAACCGCGTATCGCAGCAACGTAGAGCGCAACAGCTGTGATTGGTCCGCTTGGTAGCATCGCATTTCATCCTACGCTGCAATAACTGCCCATTGGGTGACCGAAGGGCAGGGAAGGAACTCTGGCTGCAATGCTTTCCATAAAGCTTTACAGACCTCTGAAATTATGGAGGACACATTTCGCTTTTACAAAAAAAGACGCTTGCATCTTGTTTACCCCGAGAAAGACTACCATGACCATGAAGCCTTGCACGGGCAGGTGTGTGCGCATGCATGACGTGCGCGATTTGCAGAGCGACGCAGACACACCAACGCAAAAGTATAAATGCTCTCAACGCGCGTAGGCCACTTGCGTAGGTTACGACATCCAGTTAACGCAGAAGTATAAATCAGGCTTTACCCCTTCCCGTCTCCTCACCTGCCTATCGTCTGCCTCTGGTTACCCTGCCTCCCACTTCCTTTCTTCCCTGGTCTATCCTCTTAAATCCTGGACATAGGCATATAATTAGGCCATCTGGTCCATCATATCTGCTCTACCATTCCATGATGGCTGATTCTTTTTCCCTCTCAACCTCAGTCTCCTGTCTTCTCCTCATCACCCGTTGGCTTCCTCCAGCATTTTGTGTGTTGCATTAAACAGTTTTCCCTTTGGTCTTCACACTCTCACAGATACGCTCTCCACTTTCTCCACCAAGCTCTCCTTCACTCCATTATTTCATCCTCTAAGTTTTCTTTGAAAGGTTCATCAACCAGAGACATTATTTCTTTTTCCATGGGTGCGATTTCTGTTTACACACGTAAAGAATTTGCTCAAAGGACTTTTCTTCTTTCAACATGGGAATAGATCCTGAGGAAATGAGTTTGATGTCAGAAGGAAGTCTAAGCCTGCAATAGAATAGATGGGCCAAGTTAAACTTGGTGCAATCAAATGGCTCTTGGCTCTCTGTACACTCATTACATAGTTTGAAGGTCAGGTTTCCTCATCTTCGTTCTCGGGCTTAACAATGGCCTGACTCTTCAAAAATTTTAATAATCCTGTGCGGTTAATATTGCTCTACACCTCCAGAACTAAATGTTGATGCCAATTGTCATGAATTGCTTTGAATGGCTGATATTGGCACGTATCAGAAACCTCATTCCTACCACCTTGGATGCTCACCAATATACCTAGCAACAGAACCACTGTACGACAGATGCTCTGGAATTTGTCATATTACACGGAATACACCTAGAAAATAAGGGGACTTGTCAGAATGTTGTGTCTGGATTTCAGTTCTGAATTCAACACTATAGTCCCACAGATCGTGGTGAACAATCTCCTACTCCTCGGTCCAAATGGATCGCTCTGCAACTGGGTTTTGGACTTCCTAACCAACAGACCTCAGATAGTCAGGATGTGGAACCGTTCCTCCCTCCCCATCATCCTCAATATGGGTGCCCCCAGAGCGATGAGCTGAGTCCTTTGCTGTACACTCTGCTCAGACATGACTGCATGACCAAACACCAGAGCAATCACATCGTTAAGTTCGCTGATGGACGCAACAGTGGTGGGGCTCATCACCAACAAAAATGAGGCGTCCTATAGAGAGGAGGTGGAAGAGCTCGAGGCCTTGGTGCCAGGCAAATAACCTCTTCTTCAGTGTTATCAAGACTGAGGAGATGATTATCGACTTCAGGAGAATTCACACCACCCACACTCCCCGTTACATCGATGGCTCAGCAGTGGAAACTGCAAACAGTTTCAAACTTATAGGAGTGCTCATCACACACTCACTCTCATGTCCCAGAACACATCCTACACAGTCAAGAAAGCTCACCAACACCTCTGCTTTCTGAGGAGGAGGAAGAAAACTGGAGAGCTGGAAAAGTAGTGGATATGGGTAAGGCCCTCCTCACCACTGAACGCATCTACGTAGATCGTGAAAGCAGCATCCATCATCAGGGACCTCCACCACCCAGGCCATGCTCTCTTCTTATTGCTGCCATCAGGAAGAAGGTACAGGGGCCTCATGACCCAGACCACCAGGTTCAGGAACAATTATTACTGCTCAACCATCAGGCTCTTGAACCAAAGGGGATAACTTCATTCAACTTCACTCACCCCATCATTGAAATGCTTCCACAACCAATGGGCTCACTTTCAAGGACTCTTCATCTCATGTTCTTGATATTTATGTTTATTTATTTATTATTATTATTTCTTTTTTCTTTGCTGTGCTATTTGCACAGTTTGTTGTCTTTTGCACATTAGTAGTTTGTCCGTCCTGTCGGGTGTGATCTTTCATTGAATCTGTTGTGTTTCATGTGCAGTGGTATGTAAAAGTTTGGGCACCCCTGGTCAAAGTTTCTGTTACTGTGAATAGTTAAGTGAGTAGAAGATGAACTGATCTCCAAAAGTCATAAAGTGAAAGATGAAACATTCTTTTCGATATTTTAAGCAAGATTAGTGTATTATTTTTGTTCTGTACAATTTTAGAGTGAAAAAAGGAAAGGAGCACCATGCAAAAGTTTGGGCACCCCGAGAGATTTGAGCTCTCAGATAACTTTTACCAAGGTCTCAGACCTTAATTAGCTTGTTAGGGCTACGGCTTGTTCACAGTCATCGTTAGGAAAGGCCAGGTGATGCAAATTTCAAAGCTTTATAAATACCCTGACTCCTCAAACCTTGTCCCAACAATCAGCAGCCATGGGCTCCTCTAAGCAGCTGCCTAGCACTCTGAAAGTTAAAATAAATGATTCCCACAAAGCAGGAGAAGGCTATAAGAAGATAGCAAAGCATTTTCAAGTAGCTGGTTCCTCAGTTCGTAATGTAATTAAGAAATGGCAGTTAACAGGAACGGTGGAGGTCAAGTTGAGGTCTAGAAGACCAAGAAAACTTTCCAAGAGAACTGCTCGTAGGATTGCTAGAAAGGCAAATCAAAACCCCTGTTTGACTGCAAAAGACATTCAGGAAGATTTAGCAGACTCTGGAGTGGTGGTGCACTGTTCTACTGTGCAGCGACACCTGCACAAATATGACCTTCATGGAAGAGTCATCAGAAGAAAACCTTTCCTGCGTCCTCCCCACAAAATTCAGTGTCAGAAGTTTGCAAAGGAACATCTAATCAAGCCTGATGCATTTTGGAAACAAGTCCTGTGGACTGATGAAGTTAAAATAGAACTTTCTGGCCATAATGAGCAAAGGTATGTTTGGAGAAAAAAGGATGCAGAATTTCATGAAAAGAACACCTCTCCAACTGTTAAGCATGGGGGTGGATCGATCATGCTTTGGGCTTGTGTTGCAGCCAGTGACACAGGGAGTATTTCACTGGTAGAGGGAAGAATGAATTCAATTAGATACTAGCAAATTCTGGAAGCAAACATCACACCATCTGTAAAAAAGCTGAAGGTGAAAAGAGGATGGCTTCTACAACAGGATAATGATCCTAAACACACCTCAAAATCCACAATGGACTACCTCAAGGTGCAAGCTGAAGGTTTTGCCATGGCCCTCACAGTCCCCAGACCTAAACATCATCAAAAATCTGTGGATAGACCTCAAAAGAACAGTGCATGCAAGTCAGCCCAAGAATCTCACAGAACTAGAAGCCTTTTGCAAGGAAGAATGGGCAAAAATCCCCTAAACAAGAATCGAAAGACTCTTAGCTGGCTACAGAAAGCATTTACAAGCTGTGATACTTGCCAAAGGGGGTGTTACTAAGTACCGACCACGCAGGGTGCCCAAACTTTTGCTTTGGGCCCTTTTCCCTTTTTGTTATTTTGAAACTGTAAAAGATGGAAATAAAAAAAGTAATCTTGCTTAAAATATTAAAGAAATGTGTCATCTTTAACTTTATCCCTTTTGGAAATCAGGTCATCTTTTACTCGCTTAGCTATCCACAGTAACAGAAATTTTGACCAGGAGTGCCCAAACCTTTGCATGCCAGTGTATTTACTGTGTATGCCTGCAAGAAAGTGATTCTTAGGTGACTTTGGTAACAACCTTACTTTGAACTTTGTACATCTGTACTCACATCATTTGACATACAGTGTGCGTTGTAGAGAGTGTGCTAACAAGCTGCAACACTGTTTGGGATGGAAAATGCACTGTGGCAGACAGGCAGGCTCTACAGTGGGTGGTAGTTAATACTGCCCAGCCTACCCATCATCAAGATGTTCAAAATGGCAGCAGTAAAAACGCAACCAATGGCAACGTCCTGCAGACAGATCACAAAACTACTTCTTTTACTTCTTCTTCTTTCAAATATGATTCTGCGACTGAGCTGCATGCAATTGTAACCTTTTGATGGGGCGTTTTTGGGCCGATTGAGCGATCTGGCACTTTGCCAGCTCCGAGGGAGTTTGGTGAGGTCTGGAACGGAGGGTGCGGTCCTGGAGGCCCGGTAACCAGGAGACCGGGCCCGAGCCCATGAACAACTCCATTGCTTCTCTCTGAATGAGGCTTCAAGCAAAGTCGAATTCGATGAGGACAGGAGCGGAGAACGGGCAGGTAATCGGTGCCGCCTGCCAGTGTTTGACCGAACTTCCTCTCCCTCTCGCTGGCTGCTGTTGGAGGAAAGTGCAGGAGTCTTGTGATCCACGTTACCAGAAAATCTATCATGAAAGGTGCCCACCATCCGGGTCATGCCATCTTCTCACAGCTACCATCAGGCAGGAGGTACAGAAGCCTGAAGACTCACACCACCAGCTTCAAGAACAACTACTGTACTTCCCTTCAACCATTCAGTTTTTGAACCAACCTGTGCAACTGTTCACTACGGTGGTCTTTTTTTTTGTTCTAAGTGTGTTTCTTTTATTATTTTGTATAATGATGTTTAATTAATGTTCTTCTTGTGAGTGTTGTGTATCTTATTCTATGAGCCAGTGATCCTGCTGCAAGTATGATTTTCATTACTCATGGATTTGTATGTATAGGGCAATAAACTCAACATTGCCCTTTGATTCAACTGACTAAGCAATTAGAACAAGATCCAAACTAGCACAGTGGAGAAATATATGATGATGAATTTGTTCCACAAGCAGCCACCAAAGAGTAGAGGTGTCCACAGGGTGTGAGTCAGGATATCACACATTCTTCAGATCAAAAGATACGTCCACCACAAGTGACCTGAACACAGTGAAGAAGGCTTGTGTCTGTGGAAGCCAGATAACTTATATGAAACACTATTTTTGAGAGAAAAACCAGAATAGTCCTGTATCTGAGTGAAAGTTCCTGGTTGTCTGCTGCTGTATGCTCATCCACTTCAAGGCTTGACGTATTGTACATTCGGAGATGCTTTTCTGCACACCACTGCTGTAACGTGTGGTTATCTGAGTTTCTGTTGTCTTCCTGTCAGCTTGAACCAGTCTGGCCATTCTCCTCTGACCTCCCTCATTAACAAAGTGTTTTCACCCACATACCTGCTGCTCACTGGAATTTTTTTTTGCACCGTTCTCTGTAAACTCTAGAGACTGTTGTGGATTAAAACCCTGGGAGATCAGCAGTTTCTGAGATACTCAAACCACCCTGTCTGGCACCAACAATCATTCTACAGTCAAAGTCACCTAAATCACATTTCTTCCCCATTCTGATGTTTGCTCTGAACAACAACTGAACCTCCTGACCATGTCTGCATGCTTTTATGCATTGAGTTGCTGCCACATGATTGGCTGACTCGATATTAGCATTAATGAGCAGGTGTAAAGGTGTACCTAATAAAGTGACCATCTTAATGAAAATGAATCACGTTTGCGTGGGTGCAGCACTGCGAACGGATGCACGAAATGAACACAGATGGTTGTTGATAAGTTCTGAAATTCCTGATATCTGTTGGGGATCTCTCTTCAAGATATCCAGCTGTGTAATGGTGGCTAACAGAGAGAAAAAATCAATGGACATTGTTGCTGTTTAACAATTCACCTCACTGAGCTGAAGTAAGGCATTTTCCTGGCACAGGCATATGGGAAACACATGCTGTGTTGTGGGGAATCCCAAAATCCAGTCAATCTGCAGTGCTCTCTGCCTCTCATACATTTCTCAATAGGAAATTATATACAATCATTAGTCAACAGATACCTGAGGCAAACCAAAGATGGATTCAAAGATTCAATGTATGTATGAAATATTGTTGTCGTTCCTCTCCGTGCCTTGTAGCGCATCGAGTGTCAACCTTGCCATTTCTTTAGCGTTTATCTATTTTTACGAGGCTGATTCGTTAGCTCAACACTCAACTCAGCACGGATGGAGAGCGTGCAAGGAGCCGGCCAGATTCGAACCGGGGACCATTCTCTTCGATGCCCAGTGCAGGTACCACTGCACCACCGGGCGGCCCATGCATGCAGTATACAACCCTTAAATTCATCTTCCCACAGACAGAAGGAATATGGGCCTTAGGTGTTATGGTTGCGGGGGTACCACGGTAGCGACGCGGTTAGCGTGATGGTGTTACGGCTCAGACAGTCGGTGTTCAG
Source organism: Mobula hypostoma (assembly GCF_963921235.1). Classification (NCBI taxonomy): domain Eukaryota; kingdom Metazoa; phylum Chordata; class Chondrichthyes; order Myliobatiformes; family Myliobatidae; genus Mobula; species Mobula hypostoma. The sequence goes on from NC_086107.1 coordinate 111,561,281, forward strand.
AGTTTGATTCCAGCATCCTCCAGAAGGAGTCTCTGTGCGCCCTCCCTGTGTGTTTTCTCCGGGTGCTCTGGCTTCCTCCCACAGCCCAAAGACATACTGGGTAGGTTAATTGGTCAGTGTAAATTGTCCCATGATTAGGATAGGGTTAAATCGGGGTTGTCAGGGGTTGCTGGGCAGTGCTGCCCAAAGAGCCAGGAGGGGCTCTAAATGCTGCTGCATTTCTAAATAAACAAATAGATAATGGTTAATAAATCCCGGGGACTGGATGAGGCCTATCGCAAGTTGCCATGGGAATCAGAGGAGGAGATAGGTGGGGCTCTGACACCTATCTCCTCCTTGAAGGCGAAATGTTTAAGGGGAACATGAGGAGGAGCTTCTTCACTGGGAAATTGGAACAACCTGTCAGTGAAAGTGGTGGATGCAGTCTCAATTGCAAAAGTTAAGAGAAATTTGGATAAGTACATGGATGGGGATGTGTATTGAGGGCTATGGCTCTAGTGCAGGTCGATGGGACTAGGCAGAATAATAGTTCACCATGGACTAAATGGGCTGAAGGGCCTGTGTTGGTGCTGTACTTTCAAGGATCCAAAATATCAATGCATGTGCAAAGAAGGCAAGACTGTGGCAATGTTTCATTAGGAGTTTGAGGAGATTTGGTCTGTCACCAAAGACACTCGCAAATTTCTACAGATGTATAATGGAGAGCATTCTAACTGGCTGCATCATCGTCTGGTATGGGGAGGAGGGTCCCCTGCACAGGATCGAAATAAGCTGCAGAGAGTTGTCAGCTTAGTCAGCTCCATCATGGACACCAGTCTCCGTAGTACCCCGGACGTCCTCAAGGAGCAATGACTCGAAAAGGCAGCGTCCATCAGTAAGGACCCCCCCCATCACCCAGGTCATGCCTTGTTCTCATTGCTACCATCTGGAAGGAGGTACAGGAGCCTGAAGGCACACACTCAACGATTCAGGAACAGTTTCTTCCCCTCTGCCATCCGATTTCTAAATAGACATTGAACTCATGAACACTACCTCACTACTTTGTTATTTCTAATTTTGCACTATTTATTTAATTTAATTTAACTATTTTATATATACACACACACACACACACACACACACATACATATATATATATATAATATATATAATATATATACATATATATATATATATATATATATATACTTACTGTACAGAGCTTCTTTTCCTCTATTATTATGTATTGCTTTGTACCGCTGCTGCAAAGACAACAAATTTCACAACATATACCGGTGATATTAAACCTCGTTCTGATTCCAATTCTTATTATTGTTTGGTTTTTTTTGTATTTGCACAGTTCGACTTCTCTTGCACATTGGTTGTTTGTCTGTCTTTGACTGTGTGTAGATTTTCATTGGTTCTATTGTACTTCATTGTTCTACTGTACATGCCCTCAGGAAAATGAATGTCAGGGTAATGGATGGTGACAGATGTGCACTTTGCTAATACAATTACTTTCAACTTCAAACTTCGAAGTGTTTGACGACTCCTTGACAGAGATTATTATATCTTCATTAGCTTTAGGTGAGGTGCCAGAGGAATATTGGAAAACTAACATCATTACTTTATTTAAGAAGGGCAGCCAGGATAAGGCAGGTAGCAACGCGTCAGTGAGATTTATATCTGTGGTTAAGAATTTATTGGAGGAAACACTAAGGACAGAATTTACATTTTGACAATGAAGGGCTGTCAGTGATCATCAGCTTTGCTCTGTGTGGTAAGGGAAATTCCTGGCTCGCTAATTTTACTGAGATTTTTGAGGAAGTAACTAAAACTATTGAATCAGGATGATAGATGTTGTCTTTGTGGACTTTGGCAAGGCATCTGACAGGTGCCACATGGCTGGTCCAAAGGTTAAGGTACAATGTATTCAAAATTGGGCTGGTGATGGGAGGCAGAGGGTAATGGTGGAGGGATGGTTTGTTGATTGGGACACTGTGACCAGTGGAGTACCACATAGATCAGTTCAGGAATCCTCAAGGTGCTGGAGATCTTAAAGGGCTGGATTCATTGAAGCAGTGAAGCCCCTGAAGTGTTGGAGGCCTTGAAGAGCAGAAGGCTTTGAAGTACTTAGATAACTGTTCACAATACTCCCAAGCGCAGACTGACCATGCCTTAATAAAGCCTTAGATTTACATCCTTGCTGCTACATTCTAGTCCTCTTGAAATGAATGCTAACATCGCATTTGTCTTCCTTACCACCAACTCAACCTGCAAGTTAACCTTTAGGGAATCCTGCAGGAGGACTCCCAAATCCCTTTGCACCTCGGATTTAAGCATATGATGTACTTACCTTCATTTTCTTTGAGTATAAACGTCGGGATGTTCTGTTGTAATTTTATCAAACTCTGGTTAGACAGGACTGCGTGCAGTTCCGGTCATCACATCATAACAAGAGTTTAAACTAGTTTGGCAGGAGGATGGCAACCAGAGTGACGTGGCTGAGGATGGGGCAGTTGGTACCAGATGCGATGTGTAGTGAGACTGTGAGGAAGAATAGGCAGATGATAGGGCAAAATTGCAGTCGGGGGGATGAGTTTAAATGTAGCAGTGGGGCAAACCTCAAAAAGTGGATGAATACAGGACTGAAGGTGTTATATTTGAATGCACACAGTATACAGAATAAGGTAGATGATCATGTAGCACAGTCAGAGATTGGCAGGTATGACGCTGTGGGCATCTCTGAGTTGTGGCTGAAAGAAGATCATAGTTGGGAGCTTAACATCCAAGGGTACACATGGAATCGAAAGGACAGGCAGATAGGCGGAAGGAATGGAGTGGCTCGGTTGGTGAAAAAATGAAATCAAATCCTTAGAAAGAGGTGACATAGGATCAGAAGATGTAGAATCCTTGTGCATAGAGTTATGAAACTGCAAGGGTAAAAAGACCCAGATGGGAGTTACATACAAGCCTCCGAACAGTAGCCAAGATGACGGCTACAAATTACAATGGAGATAGAAAATGCACGTCAAAAGGGCAACCTTATGATAGTTGTGGGGGATATCAATATGCAGGTAGATTGGGAACATTAGGTTGGTGCTGAATCCCAAGAGAGAGAATGTGTAGAATGCCTGTGAGATGGCTTTTTACAGCAGCTTGTGGTTGAGCCCAGCAGGAGAAAGGCGATTCTGGATTGGGTGCTCCGCAATGAACTAGATTTGATTAGGGAGCTTAAGGCTTAGGAACCCTTAGAAGGCAGTGACCATAATATGATAGATTTCACCCTCCAGCTTGAGAGGGAGCGGCAAAAGTCAGATGTATCAGTATTACAGTGGGTAAAGGGAATTATAGACATGTGAGAGAGGAGCTGGCCAAAGTTGCTTGGAGGGGAACTCAAGAAGAGATCATGGCAGAACAACAGTGGCTGGAGTTTCGAGGGAAAGTTGGAAGGAACAATAGACAATAGACAATAAGTGCGGGAGTAGGCCATTTGGCCCTTCGAGCCAGCACCACCATTCACTGTGATCATAGCTGATCATCCACAACCAGTATCCAGTTCCTGCCTTATCCCCATAACCTTTGATTCCGCTATCTTTAAGAGCTCTATCCATCTCTTTCTTGAAAGCATCCAGAGACTTGGCCTCCACAGCCTTTTGGGGCAGAGCATTCCATATATCCACCACTCTCTGGGTGAAAAAGTTTTTCCTCAACTCCATTCTAAATGGCCTACCCCTTATTCTTAAACTGTGGCCTCTGGTTCTGGACTCACCCATCAGCGGGAACATGCTTCCTGCCTCCAGCGTGTCCAATCCCTTAATAATCTTACATGTTTCAATAAAATCCCCTCTCAGCCTTCTAAATTCCAGAGTACACAAGCCCAGTCACTCCAATCTTTCAACATATGACAGTCCCGCCATCCCGGGAATTAACCTTGTGAACCTACGCTGCACTCCCTCAATAGCAAGAATGTCCTTCCTCAAATTTGGAGACCAAAACTGCACACAGTACTCCAGGTGTGGTCTCACCAGGGCCCTGTACAGCTGCAGAAGGACCTCTGCTCTTATACTCAGTTCCCCTTGTTATGAAGGCCAGCATGCCATTAGATTTCTTCACTGCCTGCTGTACTTGCATGCTTGCTTTCAGTGACTGATGTACAAGAACACCTAGATCTCGTTGTACTTCCCCTTTTCCTAACTTGACTCCATTTAGATAATAATCTGCCTTCCTATTCTTACCACCAAAGTGGATAACCTCACATTTATCCACATTAAACTGCATCTGCCATGCATCTGCCCACTCACCCAGCCTGTCCAAGTCACCCTGCATTCTCATAACATCCTCCTCACATTTCACATTTCCACCCAGCTTTGTGTCATCGGCAAATTTGCTCATGTTACTTTTAATTCCCTCATCTAAATCATTAATATATATTGTTATAAGATAGACAAATCCAAAGAAGAAAAAGTATTTTAAAGACAGGATGACACAACCGTGACTGACAAGGGAAGTCAAAAACAACATAAAAGCCAAAGAGGGAGTATATAATACAGCAACGAATAGTGGGAAGTTGGAGGACTCGGAAGCTTTTAAAAACCAACAGAAGGCAACTAAAAAGCCATAAAGAGGGAAAAGATGAAGGTAAGCTAGCCAACAATATCAAAGAGGATTGTTTTTCAGTTATATAAAGTGCAAAAGAGAGGTGAGAGTGGATATCGAACTGCTGGGAAAAATGCTAGAGAGGTAGTAATGGGGGACAAGGAAATGGTGGACAAATAAAATAATTATTTTGCATCTGTCTTCACTGGAAAATACTAACAGTATGCATGAAATTCAAAAGTGTCAGGGAGCAGAAGTGAGTTCAATTGCTATTACTAGGGAGAAGGTGCTTGGGAAGCTGAAAGATCTGAAGATAAACAAATCACCTGAACCAAATGGTTTACACCACAGGGTTCCAAAAGAGGTAGCTGAAGGAATTGTGGAGGCATTGGAAATGATCTTTCAAGAATCAATGGATTCTCACTTTGTTCCAGGGGACTGGAAAATATCAAATGTCACTCCACTCTTTAAGAAGGGAGGGAGGCAGAAGAATGGAAATCATAGGCCAATTAATCTGACCTCAGTGGTTAGGAAGATGTTGGAATCGATTGTTAAGGGTGAAGTCTGGGGGTACTTGATGGAAAAGTTAAAATTGGCCAAAGTCAGTAAGGTTTCCTTAAGGGAAAATCTTGCATGATGAATTTGTAGAAATCCTTTGAGGAAATAACAAGCGGGATAGATACAGGAGAATCAGTGGATGTTGTGTACTTGGATTTTCAAAAGGCCTTTGACAAGATGCTTAGCAAGATAAGAGCCCATGGTATTACAGGAAAGTTATTAACATGGATAAAGCATTGGCTGATTGGCAGGAATAAATGGAGCCTTTTCTGGTTGGATGTCACTGACTAGTGGTGTTCCACAGGGGTGTATGTTGGGACCAATTCTTTTTACATTGTTTGTCAATAATTTGCATGACAGAATTGATGACTTTGTGGCCAAGTTTGCAGATGGTATGACGAAAGGTGGAGCGACAGGTGGTGCTGAGGAAGCAGAGGGGCTGGAGAAGGTCTTAGACAGATTAGGAGAATGGGCAAAGCAGAGGCAGATGGAATACAGGGTCATGCACTTTGGTAGAAGCAACGAAAGTGGAGACTATTTTCTAAACAGGCAGAAAGTTCAAAATTCCGAGATGCAAAGCGGCTTGGGAGTTCTCGTGTATGACCCCCTAAAGGTTAATTTGCAGGTTGAGTCAGTGGTGAGGAAGGCAAGTTCAATGTTAGCATTCATGTCAAGAGGACTAAAATATAAAGGCAAGGATATAATGTTCAGGCTTTATAAGGCACTGGTGAACATTTCTGGGCCCTTTATATGAGAAAGGATGTGCTGACATTGGAGAGGGTTCAAAGGAGGCGCACGAGAGTGATTCCAGGAATTATTGTGTGAGGAGCATTATCGTATGAGAGATAACTCTGGGCCTTTGTTTACTTGAATTTAGAAGCATGAGGCGGGGGGGCGGGGAGGCGGGGGCAAAATCTCGTTGAAACCTATGGAATGTTGAAAGGCCTTGACAGAGCGGATGTAGAGCGGATGTTTCCTATGGTGCGATGACTAGGATCAGAGGACACAGTCTCAGAATACAGAGATGTCAATTTAGAATGGAGATGAGGAGGAATTTCTTTAGCTGGGGTGATGAATCTATGGAATTCATTGCCATGGGTGGTTGCCGAGGACAGGTCATTGGGTGTATTTATGTCATAAGTTAATAAATTCTTGATTAGTCAGGGCATGAAAGCTTATGGGAGGAGGGCAGGGGAATGGGATTGAGAGGGAAAATGGATCAGCCATGATGAAATGGTAGTCACGCTCGATGGGCCAAATGGCCTAATTCTGTTCCTACCTCTTACGGTCTTATGACCGAGTTTACAACTTTCTGTAGCTTTTTCCAATTCTGTGCAGTGGTCCCTCCTTGGTAGTCGGTGATGCAACAAGTTAGAATGCTCTCCTTGGTTCATCTGTAGAAATTTGCAAGAGTCTTTAGTAACAGACAAATTCTCTTCAAACTCCTAATGAACTATAGCCATTGCCGTGCCTTCTTTGTAATTGCATCAACATGTTGGGCCCAGGATAGATCCTCAGAGACGTTGACACCCAGGAACTCGAAATTGCCCATCTTTTCCACTTCTGATTCCACTGGTGTGTGCTCCCTTGTCTTTCCCCTTTCTGAAGTCCACAGTCAGTTCCTCAGTTTTACTGACGTTGAGTGCAAACTGCTGCTGTGACACCACAACCAGCTGATCTATCTCCCTCCTGTACGCCTCTTCATCACCATCTGAAATTCTGCCAACAGCTGTGTCACTGGTAAATTTAGAGGTGACATTTGAGCCGTATCTAGCCACTCAGTTGTGGGTGTAGAGAGAGTAGAACAGTGGACTAAGCACTCATCCTTGAGGTGCACCAGTGCTGATTGTCAGCAAGGAGGAGATGCTATTTCTAGGATTGCACAGTCTATGGTCTCCCTGTGAGGAAGCCAAGGAGAGGGAAGTACAGAGGCCTAGGTTCTGAGCCTGTTGATTGTGTTGAACGCTGACCTGTAATCGATAAACAGCAGCCTGACGTAGACATTATGATTGTCCAAGTGCTCCAAGGCCAAGTGGGAAGCCAGTGAGATTGTGTCCACTGTAGATCTATTGTGGCAGTAGGCAGGTTGCAGCTGGTCCTGGTTTTTGCTTAGGTAGGAGTTGATTCTGACCATGACCAACCCTTTATGACCATGACCAACTATGACCATGACCAACCCTTTATGACCATGAACAACCCTTTATGACCATGACCAGCACTTTATCACAGTAGATATGAATGCCACTGGGGGATAGTCATTGACGCAGCTCACCCTGATCTTCTTGGGCACTGGTATGATCGTTGCCCTTTTGAAGCAGGCAGGAACCTCCGACCGCGGCGGTGGGAGATTGAAGGTGCTCCTGAATACTCCTGCCTGTGGGCTGGTGCAGGTACACCATCAGGGCTTGATGCCTCGCCTCCTGAGAGATGTCCTGACATTGGCTTCCAAGACAGAGGTCTCGGGGTCACTGGATGTTGCAGGGATTTGCAGAGGTGTCATTTTATTCTCCTTTTCAAAGAGTGCATCAAAGGTGTTGAGCTAACCTGAATGTGAAACATCACAGCCATTCAGTATTCCTCTGCTACTGGACAATGAAACAATTACTTCACTATTAACAGTTCCAGTCAACAGAGAAATGTAAGGCCTCCACTGGTCAGGGTCGACCTTGGATGTTGTGTCCTAGCTGCCTTGGTATGCAAACCTGGGCAGTACAATATGGAGAGCAAGCTGTTGCCCATGTAACAAGCTCCCCCTCTCCACTAATCTGATGAACCCAAAGGAATAGCAGAGACTGAACTATAGTTTGGCACCCCCAGCCTTGCAGGAGTCGCCAGTCAGCATTGAACTCAATGTAGGACTGCCTTAGGGACTCCAACTCCAGATTTTTTTGTCTGGGTTTACTCCCGGAGTCTTCCCCATGAATGAGTATAGCCGCAAGGCAGCGGAGGTTTGCGATAAGAGTTTTCCTTCTCCTAGATGAGCTGCCAGCCACAGCTGACAAGCTCCATCTGCCCGAAGTGACTGGTTTTAACGCGCAAGTAAACTCGCACCTTAAGGTTGCTATAGCCGAGAATAGTAATGGGAATAAGCTCCCAATAGCGTGGGCCTCAAAAACCCTTTGACAACCAAGCCCAGCTCCTGGCCTTCACGTGTAGCTTGGCTACCATGCCTGGTGGAACTGTTTCTACTTACAGGAGAAACGACAAAGGCAGGTTACTAACAGAGAAATATGCTGGTATTAAACCTAAAACCTGCCAAATCAGTGCATACCTCTGCCGAAGGAGGTTCTCTATTTATGTGGTATGTCGTTGTTACAAGAGCCTCAGGACTTGCACCACCAAGTTCAAGAACAGTTCCTAACCCACAGCCATCAGACTCTTGAACAAAAGGGGATAACTACACTCACTTACCCATCCATTGAGATGTTTCCACAACCAGTAATCTCACTCACAACACGCTGGAGGAACTCAGCAGGTCGGGCAGCATCCGTGGAAACGAACAGTCAACGTTTTGGGCTGAGACCCTTCGTCAGGACTGTAGAGGGAAGGGGCAGAGGCCCTATAAAGAAGGTGGGGAGGGAGGTTGGGAAGGAGAAGGCTGGTAGGTTCCAGGTGAAAAACCAGTAAGGGGAAAGATAAAGGGGTGGGGGAGGGGAGGCAGGGAGGTGATAGGCAGGAAAGGTGAAGAAGGAATAGGGGAAAACACAATGGGTGGTAGAAGGAGGCGGAACCATGAGGGAGGTGGTAGGCAGCTGGGGGAGGGGCAGAGTGAAACTGGGATAGGGGAAGGGAGGAGGAGGGAATTACCGGAAGTTGGAGAATTTTATGTTCATACCAAGGGGCTGGAGACTACCTAGACAGTATATGAGATGTTGCTCCTCCAACCTGAGTTTATCCTCATCATGGCAGGAGAGGAGGCCATGTATGGAAATAATGATCTCACTTTAAGGACTCTTTATCTCATGTTCTCATTATTTATTGCTATTTATTTATATTTGTATTTGCGCAGTTTGTTGTCTTCTGCACTCTGGTTGATCTTTCATTTATCCTGTTATAGTTATTATTCTATAGATTTGCTGAGTAAGCCCACAGGAAAATTAATCTCAGGGTTGTATATGGGGACATACTGTATATATACTTTGATAATAAATTACTTTGAACTTTGAACATTGCAGGAAACTTTATTTGTAAAATATTAAACTGGGAGCTTAGAAAAGTTCCTTCCAATCTTGGTGTCTGATACCATAGATATATATACATCATTTATTTTAACTATCTATAATGACTCCTTAAGTTTGAAAATGGTGCTGACTGCAAAATTAATGGGAGCCAGATTTCCAGAGGCGTCAGCTAAAATTCCCCGAATTAATCTTTCAAACAGGCTCTGTGGGATTTTTTTCTCATTACTTTGATATTGATCCAATGTCACATAAAAGTCTATGCAAACACAGTTAGTCATAAAAGATCAGGCTGGTTCAGAGTTGATGTGTCGTTTCACAGCCGCAACTTTGCAGTCAAAAACCTCAGGACTTTCCCAGGAAGTGATTGGTCACCTCGCTTTGCCAAGTAGAGAAAATCACCAGCCCAGCTCTTTGCACTATCACTTGTTCAGCTTGCAGCGCTGGATCCTGATGCTATCGCCATCTAAATGTGCTTCGGAGATTAAGAATGAGGCATCAAACCGGGGCGCCATGGTGGTGCAATGATATCACAGCTTGGGGTGTCGGAATTTGGAGTTCAATTCCGACGTGATCTGTAAGGAGTCTGTATGTCCTCCCTGTGGAGTGTGTGGGTTTCCTCTCACAGTCCAAAGACGTATCAATTAATTAGTCATTGTAAATCGTCCCGTGATTAGCTTAGGGGGTTTTGCTGGGCAGTGTGACTTAAAGGGCCTGAAGGATCTATTCCACACTGTATGTCCAAATAAATAACCATATAACCATGTAACAATTACAGCACAGAAACAAGCCATCTCGGCCCTTCTAGTCCGTGCCGAACTCTTACTCTCACCTAGTCCCACCGACCTGCACTCAGCCCATAACCCTCCATTCCTTTCCTGTCCATATATCTATCCAATTTTACTTTAAATGACAACATCGAACCTGCCTCAACCACTTCTGCTGGAAGCTCGTTCCACACAGCCACCACTCTCTGAGTAAAGAAGTTCCCCCCTGTGTTACCCCTAAACTTTTGCCCCTTAATTCTCAAATCACGTCCTCTTGTGTGAATCTCCCCTACTCTCAATGGAAAAAGCCTATCCACGTCAACTTTATCTATCCCCCTCATAATTTTAAATACCTCTATCAAGTCCCCCCTCAACCTTCTACGCTCCAAAGAATAAAGACCTAACTTGTTCGACCTTTCAATAAAGACCTAACTTGTTTGACCTTTCAATAAAGACTTAACTTGCTCAACCTTTCCAAATAAGCTTGTTGCTTACATATGTTTTTTTCCAGTGTTATAAGGACAAAGAAACTTTAAGGTGCATTAAGGTTGTTATAGCTGGGGGTGGTAATGGGGGTAAGCTCCCAGCACCTATTAAATGCCCCCAATGGCGTGCGCCTCAGATAGTCTCTGGCAACCAACCCCAGGTCCTGGCCTTCATGTGGGGCTTAGCTACTGAGCCCGGTGGAACCATTCCTACTGACAGGAGAAGGGGCAAAGACGGGTTACTGGCACCTTCAAACCAGTCCCTTTGGGCAAATTGGGGCTCATCAGCTGTGGCTGGCTGCTCACCCAAGAGAAGGAAAACTGATCTGAAACCTTCCCGGCCTTGCGGGCTTATCAGCTCAGGGGGAAGGCTTCGGGGGTAAACTCCAAGGGGAAAAGTCCGGAGCTGGAGTCCCTTAGGCAGTCCTATGCTCTGTTCGACGCTGACTGGCAACTCCTGGTGCCAGCCTCTTTCGGTCTCTGCTGCTGGTTTGGGTTCATCAGATGCGTGGAGAGACGGAGCCTGCTATATGGGTAACAGCTTGCTCTCTATATTGTACTGCCCTATCTAGACAGCCAGGCTGTGACGTCCGTGTTCAACCCTGACTGACAGAGTCGTCAGAAGCACAAAGAATAGAAAGGAAGAAGAGGCACGGTGATGTGGTTACCAGACTACTGATAATGGTAAATTTCATTGAAATTCCAACAGATAACAGCTAACCAATCAAATAGCCAGATTCAAGTAATGTGATGCCTGCCACTGAAAGCAAAAACTTTCCAGAAGAATACAGAGGCAATGGCAACCTCTGAAATACTGAACAATTATGTGTACATACATGATTCTATAAAAACACAAATGAGTATAAGAAAGTTGAACTACAAGAATAGTAACTATTCTACAGCCCAATCCAACAACATCAACAAGATGAATTTTTATAATTAAGGCATCCGTTAGTCTTGCGAGACCATGGATCTGCGCCTGGAAAGTCTTCACTCTCCAGGACGCAGGCCTGGGCAAGGTTGTATGGAAGTCCGGCAGTTGCCCATGTTGCAAGTCTACCCTCTCTACGATACCGATGTTGTCCAAGGGAAGGGCAAAGGCCGATACAGCTTGGCACCGGTGTCGTCACAGAGTACTGTGTGGTTAAGTGCCTTGCTCAAGGACACAACACTCTGCCTCGGCTGGGGCTCGAACTCACGACCTTCAGGTCGCTAGTCGAATGCCTTAACCACTTGGCCACTTGCCCACGCAAGATGGATTTAGAAAGTATTAAAAGTTAAGGTTCAAGGTTCAAAGGTTCATTTCAAGGTACATTTATTATCAAAGTATACATGCATACTTTGATAATAAATGTGTACAACTCTGAGATACGTCTTCTGAATCATCTATGCCATCATCCTATTGACGGGGTAAATGTCATAGGATGAAGCAGTAAAAATTCAACTTCTGTAAGACCATAAGACATAAGAGCAGAATCAGGATATTTGGCCCATCGAGCCTGCTCTTCCATTCTATCATGGCTGACTTATTATCCCTCTCCAGCCCATTCTCCTGCCTTCTCCCCATAACCTTTGGTGAACTTACTGAACAAAAGCCTACCAAACTCCGCTTTAAGTATACTCAATGATTTGGACTCCACAGCCGTCTGTGGCCATGAATTCCACAGATTCACCAGCCTTTGGCTAAAGAAATTCCTCCTCAACTCTGTTCTAGATGGATGTCCCTCTATTCTGAGACTGTGCCCTCTGGTTCTGGATGCCCCCACTATGGGAAACATCCTCTCCACATCCACTCTATCTTGTGTTGTTCTTTTTCATGCCTTGCGGCACCATTTTTACCATTTCCTTAGCACTTGTCTGTTTTTTTTATACAAGGTCGAGTTGCTAACTCAAAGCTCAACCCAGCATGGATCTAAAGCATGCAAGAAGCCAGCCGGATTCGAACTCAGAACCATTGCCCTCAAACTCTGGTCCTGATGTTACTACACCGCCAGCGGGCGAATCCACTCTTTCTAGGCCTTTCAATATTCCAACTTTGATGGGGATGGTTGGATCTTAAAGGCTTATGGAACTGGATATTTGTTATAGAGCCAAAATATCATACAGCTCAAGTGTTGTACACTTTCCACCTCATACAACTTCTCTGCTACTCATATTTTAAATCTTTTTATTAATTATTATTGAAAATTGACAACAAAGAAAAATACATTAAAATAATCAAGTCAATATATCAATCAGTATAAGAGTCAAACTATTAACCAAAGTAAACAGTATATCAATAATAATAATTAAAAAAAAACAAAATGTTAAAGCTAAATATTTTTTTGAAAAAAGAAGAAAAAAAGAAACCCTACTAACTAAAAAAAAAACCAACTAACAAACAAAAATAAACTAGAAAAAAAATGCTCTTCTGCACACCACTGTTGTAACACAGGGTCATTCGAGTTACTGTCGCCTTCCTGTCAGCTTGAACCAGTTTGGCCATTCTCCTCTGACCTCTCTCATTGACAAGGCACTTTCACCCACAGAATTGCCGCTCATTGGATCTTTTCTGTTTTTCTCACCATTCTTGACTACATCTGCATGCTTTTATGCATTGAGTTAGTGCCACATGATTGGCTGATTAGATAATTGCATTAACGATAGTCATAGTCATAGTCATAGTCATACTTTATTGATCCCGGGGGAAATTGGTTTTCGTTACAGATGCACCATAAATAATAAATAGTAATAAAACCATAAATAGTTAAATAGTAATATGTAAATTATGCCAGTAAATTATGAAATAAGTCCAGGACCAGCCTATTGGCTCAGGGTGTCTGACCCTCCAAGGGAGGAGTCGTAAAGTTTGATGGCCACAGGCAGGAAAGACTTCCTATGACGCTCTGTGTTGCATCTCGGTGGAATGAGTCTCTGGCTGAATGTACTCCTGTGCCCACCCAGTACATTATGTAGTGGATGGGAGACATTGACCAAGATGGCATGCAACTTAGACAGCATCCTCTTTTCAGACACCACCGTCAGAGAGTCCAGTTCCATCCCCACAACATCACTGGCCTTACGAATGAGTTTGTTGATTCTGTTGGTGTCTGCTACCCTCAGCCTGCTGCCCCAGCACACAACAGCAAACACGATCACACTGGCCACCACAGACTCGTAGAACATCCTCAGCATTGTCCGGCAGATGTGAAAGGACCTCGAGCAGGTGTACTTATAATGGTATATACACTCAGCGCATATCTCAGTTAAGCACTGTGTCAAATAAAGTCATACAGCTCATCAGTTATACAGCCTGTTGGTACTATAACTTAATGATACAAACCACCTGAAATAAATTGAAAATAGACCTGAGTATATAACATATAAGATTAAAATAAGCAGGTACATTAAGGATCTAGTGCTTTCCTGGCATATGGGACGAATAAACTCTTCTCGGGCTTCCAGCTGGATGCGGATATCAATTATAACTGACGTTACGATGTCAAACTCTGCCACATTGTCATTGAAATGTCGATTGTAATCGATACCGGTACCCGGCTGGAAGCCTGAGAAGAGTTTATAAGCAGGTGTATTATTGGTGGAGTGCAAAATAGGTATACTTAATACGATTGAGTCTTCTAGTTTTAGGTAGCCTTCCCCTATCAGCACCACTCCTTCCTTTTATTCTCCCCTCTCCCTCTCCCCATCCTTTCTGATCCTCCCATTTTTGTCCCTTTTCCCTCAAAAGCCCCTCCCCTTCACTCATTCTGGCCACTCCCCCTCCTGATGCTATCCATCCACTGTGCGTGCACACACACACACACACACACACACACACACACGTACACACACACACACACAGACACACACACACACACAGACACACACACACACACTCACAGTTCACCCACAGGTTTCCCCCTCCCCTCAACTGGTTCTCATTCCAACTGCCATTAATCTATCCCCTAATGGCTCACACTTCCATGCTTACCTGCTTGACTTTGTGTTCAAGAAGTAGTTGTCTCTAGTCTTCACTCCTCCATTTTCTCTCTCTCTCTCTCTGTCTGTCCTCAACTATCATTCACCTTCCTCTGTCTCCCAACTCCAACCCCTGTTCACCTCCCCTACTTGGCACAATATGCTTGCCATCTCACCCACCTCCTCAGTCCATCAATCACCTTGGACTCCTGTCCCTCCACTCCCCACCCCCTCATTATACTGCCCATCTCCCCGTGGTTTTGACCTGAAACACTGACAGTTCCATTCCTTCCACAGATGCTACTTGCCCTGTTGAGTTCTTCCAGCAAATTATTTGTTAGTGTGTATTCCTTAGAGGGTGTAACACGGACAGACAATCCACCCTCACTTGGAGGGCAGAGCTTAGGTAAGAGGGTGCCTAATGTCAACTCCTTTGCTTGCTGCTTCGGAAACAGCTCTAAAGGGCTCATATCCTTATTTTTCCCTTTTCCCTCTCGGGGTTCATTTGAAGACCCTGACCTGGAGTTACACGCTGACTTCGGTTCTTTGCGGGAATGGGACCCGCTCTCGTGATTTCGTGACTGGCCGTTATCCGACATGCCAAGGGCGTGGCCTAAGCGTTCGGCTCGCCTTTGGAGGCCGAGGATCTCGGGGCTCTGGAGACGGGCGGATCGAAGGTGGGTGTCCTGACAGACCGGTGTGTCGTGGGAGCTGGAAGATCTTTGGCTGTGTGCCCAGAGACCTGAGATCTTTGGGCACAGAGCACAGAATGAGTGATGCAACGGACTTTTAACGTCGTCAACCAGCGAGTTGCTTGTTATGTTTCCTCTCTCGCTGTGAAACTGAGACATCTCTTTCTCCCTTATTAGGGAGAGAGAGAACCTGTGGTATGTCAAATACCGGGTGAATGCACAGTCTTTGGGGCAACTGCAAGTCTGTGTCTTTGCTTTTGCTTTGCTCACACTTCAGTGCTCGGTGACGGGTGCCGATGCTTTTTCTCGCCAGTGGGGGGAGGGGGGATCGTGCTTGCTGCCGCTTATGTGGGGGAGGGAGGGGAGCTGGGGGTACTTTGTGGTTCTAATATTTAACTGTCATTCATTCTTTGGGGTACTCCTCTCTTCGTGGATGGTTGTGAAGAAAAAGAATTTCAGGATGTATATTATATACATTTCTCTGACATGAAATGCACCTGTGAAACCTTTGACTCACTTTGGCCCTTTGTGAAGTTATATTTCACCTTAACTCTACTTATTTCTGCTCTTACAGATAGAGAAACAAAATGCTCTGTTGGATGTTACTAAGAACCAAAAGTTCAGTCAGATTGAGGAACAGGTAACTTACGAGAATGCTGCCAGTGCTCGAGCGCCTGAGTTATAGGGAGAGGTTGGGCAGGTGAGGACCTCATTCTAAGGGGTGACTTTACGGAGGTGTATAAAATCATGAAGGGCATAAAAAGGGTGAATACATATAGTCTTTTGAGAAAAGAGAAGGTGGAGGGGCTTCAAAGGGAGGTGATGAGCTGGTGAGGAGAAGCGAAGGGGTAAGAGGGGAGCCAGGATGGGGAAGGGAAAAAGAGAGAAGGGGGAGGGTGGAAAAATTGCAGAAAGTTAGAGAAATCAATGTTTATGCCATCAGGTTGGAGGATACCCAAACGGAATATGAGATGTTGCTCCTCCAACCTGAGTGTGGCCTCATCATGGCAGTAGAGGAGGCCATGGTGCGACAT